>NW_007249872.1:15156-43601 GCF_000164805.1 Carlito syrichta | reverse complement strand
ACCTGAGATGAGAGGATTGCCTGAGTCCAGAGGGTCGAGACCAGCCTGGGCAACTTGGTGAGACCTTGTCTCTACAATAAATCAAAAAGTTAGCTGGGTGTGGTGGTGTGCACCTGTAGTTCCAGCTACTTGGATGGCTGAGGTGGAAGGATCTCCTGAGCCAGCAGATCAAGGCTGCGGTGCCCATGAGTGTGTTACTGCCCTACAGTCTGGGTGACAGAATGAGATTCCTATCAAAAAAAAAAAGAATTAATCAAGTGTAGTGGCCTGTGCCTACAAGATCTGGGAGGCTGAGGTATGATAATTGTTTGAGCCAAGGGGTTCCAGGCTCTAGTGAGCTGTGATCATGCCATTATACTCAGCCTGGGTGACAAAGTGATACCTTGTCTCTAAGAAAATAAAAAATAAAAATAAAAATAGAGGCTGGGTGTGGTGGTTCATGGCTATAATCCCAGCTATTCGGGAGGCCTTGACAAGAGGATTGCTTGAACCCAGGAGTTAGAGACCAGCCTGGAAAACATAGTGATGCCTCATCTCTATGACAACAACAAAAAAAGTTAGCCAGGCTTGGTGACATGTGCTTGTAGTTGCAGCTACTTGGTAGGCTCGGGCAGAAAGATTGTCTGAGCCCAGGGGTTCTAGGCTGGGGTGAGCTGTGATTGTGCCACAGAACTCTAGTCTGGTGACAGAGTGAGACCCCGACTAAAAAAAAAACCAAAACAAAAACAAAAAGAAAGAAAGAAAAATGAAGAAACTCCAGCAAATAAAGACTCTCCAGCTCTATATCTGCACCGAGGGTACATTTTTGGGCCTAAACCTAGGCCTCTAGAAATTCAGAAGCCTCAGTCCTCTTCAAGATGAGCATCATCTCAACACCTCAACACCTCAGGTTACAGATTAACCTTACATCATCTCTTCTGGATTCTTGAACACAAAAATAATCCATTCAAGATCATGAAACCCAATGTGAATAATTGGTTTCAGTTTTACATATTTTACAGTGAATGGTGAATTAGCAACACTATTGCTGATTATTTATTCAACATACATTTAGGAATATCTGTGCAAGGAATTTTTCTTAAGTTATAAGTTTATGGCTAACGAGGAAAATCCATAAAATTAGACAATTTTAAATGCTTTTGGGCAGTGTAATCCTACTATAGTGAACCCAGTCAATTTTGCATTAAACTGATTAACAGTGACGTGTCAATAAACATAATAGTGACTTCTAAATCTAAAGGTCTAGTTTTTAGTAAATTGGAAACAGAAATTTCACTAATTTTAAATACTGCATTGCTAATAAATTATGGTATTATTCCTTTTATTCA
Organism: Carlito syrichta; assembly: GCF_000164805.1. NCBI lineage: Eukaryota > Metazoa > Chordata > Mammalia > Primates > Tarsiidae > Carlito > Carlito syrichta. The sequence goes on along the minus strand of NW_007249872.1, from coordinate 42,273 downwards.
GAGAAGGAAAACAATCCTTTTGATAACCTCTATTAAGTGTTTGATGTAAACCTGGGGACATTTTCAGTGGTGAAATTAGGAAGAGATGAAGTTTTGTACAGACCAGTGACAGCTTTGCTCCCAGAAGGCCACAGTCACTCAGTGAGCTACTTTAGTGATTGAGGGTTGCTATGTTTACCAAGTAACCTTCCATCTCTTGTGTTAACTCTACTCACACGTTTGGGGGAGGAATGAGGTGCTCCTGTGCATCACACAATGTCAGAGCCCCAGACATCCAGTGGGAATGAACCCACTGTCTGACTTAGAGAAAGTAGCATAGAACTGGTTGTGGTGACTCATGCCTGAAATTCCAGCACTTTGGGAAGCTAAGGTGGGAGGATTACCTGAACACGTGGATCAAAACCAGACTGAGCAACATTGTGAGATCTTGTCATAAAGACAAGATAAAATAGGGAAAATAGCACAGGTAGAAGAGATCATTGTTGACTGTGAGAGCTGAGATAAGAATTTGTATCCACTCATTAGAGGCAGTGTGTTAGGGCCTAAAGGAGAAATGTTTAGTCTGGACATGTGTGACATTTTTTCATTTTTTTCTTTGTCCTCCTCACACTTTCATGGAATTTTTCATTGGCTCAATGTTGTAGATTTTATTTATTTGAATCCTAGTTCTTGGCTCAATGTTGTAGATTTTATTTATTTGAATTCTAGCTCTTGGCGTGAAGTCAGCTTACAGACATCTCAACATAGTGTATTCAACACTTATGATTCATATTTTTATAATCATGCATTACTTAGAATTAGCCCAATAAAGAATACCTAAATTGAATACTAGTACTATGTTCATCAGCCTCAGATTGTGTTACCACCCCAAGAGGCTTGGCATCTCAACAACGTTCTTCTAAACACATTTTTTGTTATAAAAGTATTACAACTATATTACCAAAAGAAAGAACATGGTAAGGTTACCTAAAATGCACTACATGAACTTAGTCATTATTTACATGTTTTCCTGGTGATGATGGTGTTAGTTAGTTGTCACCATTTATGGTATGTACAGCTTTCTAGATTACTGTTGGGATTTCTTTTTTCTTCACCAGCTTGCTTCTCTTTTTTAAAGAATTTTTTATTTTAAAAATGTAGGGTACAATTCAGGGTTAGGTATACAAATGGCCATTGGACAGGTAAAGTTTGGGCTTCACTTTCGTTCCCATGTCACCTGGTTTGAGATCAGGTACTCTTATTATTGAAGTGTACCTCGCCGCTCCCTCCCCTGGCAGTTTCCCACTACTGCCAATTCCTTTCTTATAGTATTAGGATAATTGCTCAGGATCCGCTTATGAGAGAACATGTGATACTCAGTTCTTTGTTTCTATGATAGATCACTGAGTATTAAAAACTCTAAATCCATCCAAGTTGCTGTGAAGTTCATAATTTTTTCCTTCTTTACGGCTGCATAATATTCCATTGTGTATATGTAACTGAGTTCTACAGACTCCTGTGATGTGTAGTGATGCATTGGGAGACAGACATGAAGCTACAAATACTACACTGTTAATGTCACAGATTTGACATTCTTTTGTTATTAAAATGAGTATGCATATAATCAAAGAATATTTACATCTCATAGTCACTGAACTTAGACCTAAACACAATTATGTGAATCCAAGTCCCTTGTGCTAGCAACCATTTCCTGTAAACAACTGCTGTCAATCATCTGCAACACTGTAGCTGATGTAATGTCAATCATCTGTAACACTGTAGCAGATGTAACCGAAATCACAGCCATTACTCACCAAGGTCAAATCCTCTCATAATGTTACATAATCTTTGGTACCCTTCTAAAGCCAAAGAGATGAAGTCACAGCAGTACAAAAGAGAGTAGAGACCTGAGAGGAATATGTCCACTTCCAACTCTTGGGTTTCCACTAGGAAAAACAGAAGTTCCTTTCAAAGGAGGAATCTGTAGCACCTTCTCTGTTTTTTAAAGGTATTCCAGGATGTTAGACAATTTTTTTCTTAGGTCTCCTCATGAGGCATTGAGGGAAGTAAGAGAAGGAGCGACAGACAGAAGTAAAGGGAGAAACAATTCAGTCGACTGTAAAGGTTTTATAGGTGGAAAATAGAGGCCTAAAGCAATACATATGTAGCCTAAATGTCAGTTTCAATTAAGTCAACTTATGACTATAGAGCTCTTTAAGAAACTCTTCTTGGTTCCACTTGTAGTCCCAGCACTTTGGGAGGCTAAGGCGAGTGGATTGCCTGAGCCTGCAGGTTCAAGAACAGCCTGGGAAACTTGGTGAGAACTTCTCTCTACAATAAATAAAAAATTAGCTGGGTGTGATAGTACAGGCCTGTAGTTTCATCTACTTGGAAGGCTAAGGTGGAAGGATCAGCAGGTTGACGCTGGGGTGGTTGTGAGTGAGCCACAGCATTCCAGCCTGGGGAACAGGAGTGAGTCTCCAACTCAAAGCAAAATGAAACAAAAAACTCTTCTTCCTAATTGTAATCTTTTTTTTAAAGTCAGAGTCTCACTTTGTCACTCAAGTTGGAGTGCAGTGGCACAATCACAACTACCACAGCTTCGACCCACTAGGGTCAGGAAATCTCCCTGCCTCAGTATCCCAAGTATCTGAGAACACAGATGTGGGCCACCACACCAGCTAATTTTTCTGACTTATTGCAGTGTTGAGGTCTTTCCATGCCACCCAGGCTGGTCTCTAACCCCTGGGCTTAGGCAATCCTCTTGCCTCTGCCTCCCAAAGTGCTGGGATTGTAAGTGTGAGCCACTGCACCATTTCTAGACTGGTTTTATCTGCTATAAAAGTCTTTGGGATGTGTGGTATGAGAGGTGGACAGCGAGGACAAGGAGGAATGGGGTGGCAGGCAGAGAGATGAGAGATTGTGAGGGCCCCAAATCACCATCCATTAGAAAATGAGTGCATTAAGGAAACGGAGGAATCCCAGACCCACCTCAGAAAGAGGTAGCTTCACATAAGGGCCTTCCAAGATTCCAAAGCCTGGGACTTTCAGTTAATTCTTGTTTGACAGGGGTAAGGGTAGATTTCCGTGTGTGTGTGTGTGTGTGTGTGTGTGTGTGTGTGTGTGTGTGTGCACGTGCGTGCATGCACTCGCACACGTACACGTTCATGTCTGTTTAGGGAGTGATGTTGATAATAGTTTAGACACAAATGTCCATCCTGGAACTCAGGAACCCAAGAGTGAGAGTTATGTCAGGAGTTGCCAGATGAAGTGGCCAACACAGGGCGCCATAAAAGAAACAAAGTTGAGAGGCAAGTTTGAATCTCCAGAGGGCAGGAAGTCACAACAATGAGAAGGGAGAGGAGGGCTTCCCAATACAACCCAAGCAGAAATGGAACTGAAGGCAGAAAGCTTGTCAAGAGAGGAAGGGAGTTTGAGCAGAGGAAGGTTTCTTGACATCAACCTGGGTGAAGGGTGAAGAATGCAGGTCAATTCGGGGTGTTGTCTAGGGACTGGGCATAGCAACTTCCTGAGGGAGGATCTGTGCTTGCCAGAGCCCAGTGCCCATCCCAAAGAGATTTGGAAAGCTTTCTCTGAAAAAGGGGTCTGAGTGGGCAGTTGTAGCATTTCAGGGTTGGGTGTGGGGTGCTGTGGAAAAACCAAATCTCCACCTCCTCCCTCTAAGATGGCTTCCAACCAACCCCAACTGAGCTTGGCAGTTTGCAAAACACAAGGAGATTTGGTGTTTTTAAAAAATGGCTGAGCCCCAGCAGAGGCTGAATAGGAGCTTGGGCACGGGGGCAGTGGGGGGGGGGGAGCAGACAAGACAAGTGCCCAGAAGGGTGGGAGATGTGAGAGATGGGTGTGCACCTCCAAAAGTAGGGGTCGTGGACCCAGGAGGGTGGGCATTGGGGGCTCTAAAGAATTTGGAGCCTGAAATAATCAAGAAAAGGAGGAGGGGATTGAGAGACTGAATGGCTTGGAATGCTTGGAGCCCAGGAGATTGGAGAAATTTAAGCAGGGAGATGGAGGGCCTGGAAGATGCGAGAGTTTGTCCCTTGAAGCCTCCTTCCCCAATGGACCAGTTCTGGGCCTTAGTTCTTCCCCACCTACAGTCCACAAAGGAGACCTTTCTACTCTGTGTTCAGCTTGATTCCTCTCAAATAGGAAATGCTCCCTCTAGGCACCCAATGTTTGGACTTACTCCACCCCAACCTTCCCCTACTGAGGGAGGACACTCTCAAACATCCCGTGACTCAATTCCAGAATTTCAACCTTTAAAACTTCCCCATCACTCAATCCTTGCAGGCTCATCGCCTTCAGCACCACAGACAGGATGGAAATACAATTCCCCCCATCTTAGGGTTTCTCTCCAGACTGAGAGTCCCCTTCTCCCAGTACAGCACCGAGAATCACCCTGACTGGAAGTCGACCCAGAAACAGCCATGAGCCCACACTCAGCCAAGTAAGACTATTTCTGCTGGTTTGAGACAGTGTTCTTTGTCAGGGAGGAGGAGTTTGTGAGATGAAAGCAAATGCCATGATTCAAAGTTCTCAACAGTGGTTGATGCTGTCACTGGAGCATTGAAGCCAAATGAGTGTGTTTTCCTGAAGATGGTTATTATAGCATACAGAATTTAAGATTAGTAATTGACCCATGATCTCTGTTGTTATTTTTTAAATTTCATTTTTCAATGGACAAATGTTGGAGACCTGCTCCGACCGAGGGTGGGTTAGGACCGCACAGGAGAATCTGGACGGAGAGAAGAGACCACTTGGAGGCAGTTCTTCTGGGAACAGTCTGATGAGGACTGAAGCCAAATTTTATTCAGACTCCTTCCAACTTATATACCATTTTCTATACCCTCCAGCAGTGTGATAATCACTTACTGGGGGTGTACAAGTTCCGTGCTTTACAAAACTATGCATCACAAGACCATCACGAGATTTGCAAGTTCCAAGCAAACAAATTCGAATTCCATGATGCCAGTCGTGCTTCACAAAACCCACATTAAGGTCACAGGTGCACAATTTCAATACAGATCGTTCAAAGTGTTTTCCATATGTTCAATGAATCATTCATATTATACTCTTTGTTCTAAACCCTGATCAATACAAAAAACTTTCTAAGTTAACTCTAGGTTCAATCCAAGTTCACTGACTCCTAATATTTTTTAACGATTAATATTATCAACTTAACACTATACTATAATCTATAAGTTTACTTAAATGACTTAGCTGTTAGTTATACTATTATCCTATTACGATTTAACGTAATGCCTTATAACTCAGTTAAAACTTATTCTTAAACTACCAAACTTTACTATAATTCACATAAGTTTCATATGTCTAAACTTTAATTTTTATATAATCTAATGATTGACCTTTAATACTATGCTATATCCTATTAAGCTAATACCTCATCATTAATTCTTTTATAAATCGTATAGTAACTATTATATTTGAATAATGTAGCAAAAGGAAACAAAACAGCAAGCAGAAATTTATGCAACTATGAGTGTATATGTATATATTTTATCCTAACAAGTCTACTCTAAAAATCAAATAGTAGCTGTCACACTCTTGAACAAGGAAATGCATAGCCGCCACGATGGTGGCCATGGACTGAAGCAGACAGAGTTTCGGTAATTAATGAAACAAAAGAAAACGTTCTGCCTGGCTAGAGGCAGGGCAACAAAACTATTATGGTAATTTAGTTTCTAGCCCTAGGGGAAACTGCTTTCGGGAACAAGAGCTGACTAACCAGTCTACCAGGAAATAGAAGTTTTAAAATATCTAGAAAGAAGTACAACTTAGAAAGACAGAGAAAAATAATTCTGCTGTGCACTTTCCATCAGGCATATTGATATTTACTTGTAAGTTTTACTGCCATGTATGCACACTGATCACTAATCACACGCCAACATTATAGGTATAACTGATATCCTATGTCAGAGGCAATCTTCCAGATGGGCCTTTACAGGCCTCAGCCATGTAGCTATAGATGTTGACTCCCAACAGACAAACAGTACGTGCACATTTTATGCTGTTAATTTTTCATGTTGCTTCACCTTTTTATAATTAACAGATGATTTCACTTGTATGATTTCTCAACTCTAGTGCAGATACTGAGCTGGTATCTTTACTAATGAAATAAACGAATCCATGGAAAACTGATGAAGTTTTGTGTTGGTTTCAGTGAAAGTTACATTATGACTGCATTCTGGAGAGTTACCCCTTTGTAAGTCACCTATAACGTATGTTAATCGACAGGAAGTGTTTCCGGCTCATGAATGTGTGAGGCAAGTATGCTTCCCATTGTCAGTCTAAAGACTTCCAAAGAGCTCAGCAGCCACATTGGCACCGAGTGCAAATGTAGGCACAGGGAGAGGAAGTTGGACTCTCACACAGTGCTTGGGGAGCATGAGGAGGTATGACTAAGGGGACAGGACGTTTCCACCCTCAAGTACATGGGACAGGGAAAGGGAGGCTTTGTCCAAAAGCTGGGGGAATGAAGATGGAACATTCTATTTATTTGTCCTATTTATTTATATTATTTAACTTTCAATTTTTTTATTATGAAGGTGTGGTGTACAGTTCAGTGTTAGTTATACAAATGGTGGCTCACTTTGTAATCCCACCACTTTGGGATGCTGAGGTGAGTGGATTGCCTGAAGTGGAGGGTTTGAGACCAGTTCAAGCAAATTGGAGAGACCTCGTTTCTACAGTAAATAAAAAAAATAGCTGAGCTGGGCCTGGGAGTGCGAGCCTGTAGTTCTGGCAACTTAGAGGCTGAGATGGAAGGATCGCCGGAGCTTAACGGGTGACGCTGTGGTGGCCGTGAGTGTGTCACTGCACTCTAGCCTGGGTGACAGAGAGAGACTCCAACTCAAAAAAAAAAGGGAAAGAGCCACGGAGGAGCCTGTCAGGGTCTAGGCTGCCCCTGCACTTGGCAGGGAGCAGGTTCTTTGCCCGTGGCCTTGGCACAGGCAGCCAACGCATGGCCACTTGGTACCCAGGTCTGCGCCAGGCCTCGCTGTGGAGCCTGCAGAGCGGGCGTCAAATTGGGAAGGACTTTGGCGGATCCAGCCCCTCGTTCCCCACCTGTTCCCACGGAGTTTTCCATTTGGTGCCAAACTGCGGCCACCAGCGGCCCCAGGGACTGGGAATTCCCACTCACCCGTTGGTCTTTAATGGCTCTTGAGGCGCCCTCGGCTGGGCTCGCGTGTCCTGCCTGGCGTGCCCTTTCCTGGTCACCATCTCCATTGAGACGTCACAGGCTCTGAGCTGCTAAGTGCGTGCTTGGCCGTGAGAGGAGTTGGTAGCCCAGGAGAGTTGTCCCGGCGGTTGTAGCCCTCTCTCCACTTCGCACCGCGCACAACTAGCTCGATATGGACAATTTTCAGAGCTGATTTAGGTCCTGGTTCGGCCGTCCTCACCCGCCGGGCAGTCGTCCACCGGCTCCCCTCTTCCTCTCGCCTTGTGGGGATTGCCTGGCGACTCCTGCCCTTTCCCTTGCCGCTGCCGCTGTCCATGGTGCTGCCCCTGTTCATGGTCCTGCCCCTGTCACTGCCACCGCCCCAGCCCGAGCCCCCACTCCTGCTGCTGCCCTGGCCCCTGTCCCTGGTCCTGCTCCCGTTCCCCGCCCGTTTCTAGGGTTGTTCAATCCACATCATGGTCATGTGATCTCAGCTGGCTCTGACATCGCCCGTAAGACGCGCTGTCCTTTCCCGCAGGACATGAGCTTCTCTGGGGAGACTTCGGCCCGTATGCTGGGAATATGTCCCTAAGAAGAAACCCGTGCTGTCTGCTCAGAACTCATGGATGTTCGGACACCCCAGCTCCTTGAGCATCCTTCCCCCCAGCCTCAGGCCTACCCTCCTGCTTTCACCACCTGAGCAGGTCGTCAGGCCTAAGAAATGGGTTCAGTTTCTTCTCCCAAGGGAGACTGAGTTGATGAAGAAAGGTCACGGAGAAGTATCACCAACCGGTAAGCCCATGGAGACTCAGAGCACCCTCACTTCCTTGGGGTGCAGTCCTGAACCTCTGGGGGGAAATCTCTATGCTCAGCACTCAAAAACCAGTGGGAGTGAGAAGGCTCTGATATCTTCGACAAGCTCCCTCTCATAATACCATACTGGCCCCAGCTCACACAGCCCTGCTGGAGGTGTCCCGCCTCTTGAAGCCTGCTATGGTTTCACCAGCACTCTCTGACCCAGCCCCAGGCTGGATCAATCCAGGTAGTGCAGGATGGAGACCACCTGCCCAGCTCTGTGGGTGCTGCTGATGTTGGGGATGGAGATGCAGGGCAAGAAGACTGGATATCTTTCCTCGAGGAGTTCTTTGGTCCTGTTTCTACAGCGCTCTCTGACAGCCCCAGGTTGCTTTCTGCTGCCAGAGAAGTCAGTCCAGGAATTGCAAGATGAAGACCACGGGCCCAGCTCTGTGGGTGCTCTGTGGGAACAGAGATGTTTGGCAAAAAGACTGGATAGTTTTCAGTGAGGAGTTCTTTCCTCCAGTCTCAACAGTACTCTCTGACCTAGCCCCAGTCTGCACTATCCTGCCGGAGAAGTCAGTCCAGAAGTGCAGAATGAAGACCACCTGCCCTGCTCTGCGGGTGCTAATTATGTTGGGGATGGAGATTCCAGGCAAGAAGACTGGATTCCTTTCCTGAGGGAGTTCTTTGATCCAGTTTCAACAGTGCTCTCTGACCCAGCCCAAGGCTGCTTTCTGCTGTCAGAGATGTCAGTCCAGAAAGTGCAGGATGAAGACCACCTTCCCATCTCTATGGGTGCTGCTCATGTTGTGGACGGAGATACAGAGGAAGAAGACTGCATTCCCTTGAGGAGTTCTTTGTTTCAGTTCAAGAGCACTCTCTGCCCCAGCCCCAGGCTGCTCAATGCTGCCAGAGAAATCAGTCCAGTTAGTGTAGGATGAAGACCACTTACCCAGCTCTGTGGATGCTGCTGATTTTGAGGATGGAGATGCAACATAAGAAGACTGGATACATTACTTCCAGGAGTTCTTTGCTCCAGTTTCAACAGCGCTCAGTGACCAAGCCCCTGACTTCTCTATGCTGCCAGAGAAGTCAGTCTAGGAGGTGCAGATTGAAGACAACATGCCCAGCTCTTCGGGTGCTGCTAATGTGGGGGACAGAGATGCAGGGCAAGAAGAATGCATACATTCCCTCAAGCAATTTTTTGCTCCAGTTTAAACAACACACTCTGACCCAGCCATAGGCTTCTTACTGCTTCCAGAGAATTCAGTCCAGGGAGTGAAGGATGAAGACCACCTGTTCAGTTCTGTGGGTGCTGCTGATGTTGGGAATGGAGATGCAGAGCAAGAAGATTGAGTATACAACCTGGAGGAGTTCTTTGCTGCAGTTTCAAAAGGGCTCTGTGATACAATCCCAGGTTGCTCTGTTCTGCCAGAGCAGTCAGGCCAGGAAGTGCATGATGAAGACCACCTGCCCTGCTCTGTTGGTGCTGCTGAAGTTGAGGTTGTAGATGCAGGGTAAGAAGACTGGATACATTTCCATAGGAGTTCTTTGCTCCATTTTTAACTGCACTCTCTGATCCTGTCTCAGGCAGCTTTCTGCTGCTAGAGAAGTGAGTCCAGGAAGTGCAGGACGAAGACAAGCAGCCGAACTCTGCGGGTGCTACTGATGTTGGGGACAGACATGCAGACCAGGAAGACAGGATTCATTTCCTAAAGGAGTTCCTTGCTGCAGTTTCAACAGCGTGCTCTGAACCAGCCCCTAGGTGCTATATGCTGTCAGAGAAATCAGTCCAGGAAGTGCAGGATGAAGTCCACTTTCCCAGCTCTGTGGGTGCTGCTGATGTGGGGAACGGAGATGCCGAGCAAGGAGACAATATATCATCTCGACGAGTTCTTTGCTCCAGTTTCAACAATGCACAGTGACCTAGCCCCTGGCTGCTCTATGCTGCCAGAGAAGGCAGTCCAGGAAGTGCAGGATGAAGACCAGCTCTGTGGGTGCTCTGTGGGTGCTGCTGATGTTGGGGACTGAGATGCAAAGCAAGAAGCCTGAAAATATGACCTTGAGGAGTTCTTTGCTGCAGTTTCCAAAGGGCTCTGTCATACAATCCCAGGCTGCTCTGTTCTGCTAGAGCCGTCAGGCCAGGAAGTGCATGATGAAGACCACCCGCCCAGCTCTGTGGGTGCTGCTGAAGTTGGAGTTTGTAAATGCAGGGCTAGAAGACTGGATACATTTCCTCCAGGAGTTCTTTGCTCCAGTTTCACCAGCGCTCTCTGACCCAGCCCCAGGCTACTTTCTGCTGCTAGATTAGTCAGTGTATGAAGTGCAGGATTAAGTGCACATGCCGTGTTCTGCGGGTACTGCTAATGTTGCATTTGGAGATGGAGGGCAAGAAGATTCAAGGTATTTTGTTGAGGAGCTCTTTGCTCCAGTTTTAATTGCGCTTCCTGAGTCTGCCCCAGGCTGCTTTCTGCTGCCAGAGAATTCAGTCGAGGAAGTGCAGAATGAAGACTACCTGCCTAGCTGGCGGGTGTTGCTGATTTTCGCAATGGAGATGCCAAACAAGAAGACTACATATATTCCCTCGAGGAATTTTTCATTGCAATTTCAACAGTGCTCTCTGCACCAGGGATAGGGTGCTCTAAGCTGCCAGAGTACTCATTCTAGGAATTTCAAGATAAAGACCACCTGACCAGCTCTATGGCTGCTGCTCTGTTGGGGTTGGAGATGCAGTCTAAAAAGACTGGTTCCATTTTTTTCTAGGAGTTCTTTGCTGCAGTTTCAATTGCGCCCTTTAGCTCAGCCCCAAGCTGCTCTATTCTGGCAAAGAAATCAGTCCAGGAAGTGCAGGATGAAGATCACCTGTGGGTGCTGCTCATGTTGTGAATGGAGATGCAGAGCAAGAAGACTGCATATAATCCCTCGAGGAGTTTTTCATTACAGTTCAACAGCACTGTCTGACCAAGACCAAGGTTTCTCTATGCTGCCAGAGATGTCTGTCCAGGAAGTTCAGGATGAAGACTACCTGACCAGCTAGCAAGTGCTGCTGACGTTAGGGACGGGGCTGCTTGACAAAAAGACTGGATATCTTTCCTATAGGAGTTCTTTCCTCTTTTCTGCAGTGTTCTCTGAATGCTGCTGGGCAGGTAGTCTTCATTCAGCACTTCCTAGACTCTAAGAAGTGCAGGATTAAGTCACATGCCGAGCTCTACAGGTTCTTGTAATGTTGGAGACAGAGATGCATGGGAAGAAGACTTGATGTATTTTGTTGAGGAGTTCTTTGCTCTAGTTTCAGTTGCACTTTTTGAGTCAGCCCCATGCTGCTTTCTGCTCCCAGATAATTCGGTCCAGGCAGTGCAGGATGAAGACCACCTGCACCTCCTTGAGGTTTCTGCTGACTTTGGGGACAGAGATGCAAAGGAAGAAGACTGCATATATTCCTCCAAAGAATTATTTGCTACAATTTCAACAGCATTGTCTGTGCCAGGCATAGGCTGCTCTGAGCTGCTAGAGAACGCAGTCTAGGGATTGCAAGCTGAAGACCACCTGCCCAACTCTGTGGGTGTTGCTGATGTTGGGGATGGAGATGCAGTTCAAGAAGATGACATTTTTTTCTAGGAGTTCTTTGCTGCAGTTTCAAGAGCACCCTCTGACCCAGCTCCACGCTGCTCTATGCTGGTAGAACAGTCCAGGAAGTGCAGGGTAATGACCATCTACGGATGCTGCTCATGTTGTGGATGCAGATGCAGAGCAAGAAGACTGCATATATTCCCTTTGGGAGTTCTTTGCTTCGGTTTCAACAGCACTCTCTGATCCAGCCCCTGGCTGCTCAATACTGCCAGAGAATGCAGTCCAGGAAGTGCAGGATGAAGAACAGCTGCCCAGCTGTGTGGGTGCTGCTTCTGTTGAGGTTGTAGATGCAGGACAAGAAGACTGGATACATTTTCTTGAGGAATTATTTGCTCTGGTTTCAACAGCACTCTGACCCAGCCCCAGCCTGCTTTGTGCCACCAGAGAAATCAGTCCAAAAATGCAGGATGAAGTCCACTTGCCCAGCTCTGTGGGTGCTGCTGGTGTTGGAGATAGAGATGCATGGCAAGAAGACTGGATCCATTTTGTCGAGGAATTCTTTGCCCCGGTTTCAACAGCAAGCTCTCACCCAGCCCCAGGCTGCTCTCTGCCACAAGAGAATTGAGTCTAGGAAGTGCTGGATGAAGACTACCAGCCCAGCAGTGCGGGTGCAGCTGATGTTGGGGACAGAGATGCAAAGCAAGAAGAATGCATATAATCCCTTGATGAATTCTTTGCTACAGCTCAACAGCGCTGTCTGATCTAGGCCAAGGTTGCTCTATGCTTCCAGAGATGTCAGTCCAGGAACTGCAGGATGAAGACCACCTGCCCAGCTCTGTGGGTTCTGCTGATGGTGGGGATGGAGATGCAGAGCCAGAAGATGGCATATATTCTCTCGAGGAGATCTTTGCTACAGTTCCATCAGCGCTCCCTGATCCAGCCCCAGGCTAATCTACACTGCCAGGTAAGTCACTTCTGGAAGTGCAGGATGAAGACCACCTGCCCAGGTCTGTGTGTGCTGCCAGTGTGGGAAAAGGAGATGCAGGACCAGAAGACTGGATACATTTCTATAGGAGTTCTTTGGTCCAGTTCAACAGCGTGCTCTGACTCGACCCAGATCCTTTCTGCTGCCTAAGAAGTCATTTCAGGAAGTGCAGGATGAAGACCACCTGCCCAGGTATACGGGTGCTGCTGATGTTATGGATGGAGATTCCGAGCTAGATGACTGGATACATTTCTGAATGAGTTCTTGGTCCAGTTTCAACAGCTCTCTCTGACTCAGCCCCAGGCTGTATTTTGCTGCCTGAAAATTCAGTCCCAGAAGTACAAAGGTTGAAACCACCCACTCAGCTCTTTGGGTACTGCTGATGTTGAGGAAGGAGAGGCAGGGCAAGAAGCCTGGATACTTTTCCATAGGAGTTCTTCGGTCCAGTTTCAACAACATGCTCTGACCCAGGCCCAGGTTAATCTATGCTGCCAGATAAGTCACTCAAGGAAGTGCAGGGTTAAAGCACTTGCCCAACTCTGTAGGAGTTACTAATGTTGGGGATGGAGACGCAGGGCAGGAATACTGGATACATTTCCTCGAGTAGTTCTTTGCTCCAGTTTCAACAGCGCACTCCGACCCAGCCCCAGGCTTCTTTCTGCTACTGGAGAAGTCAGTCCAGGAAGTGCAGGATGAAGACCAGCTGCCCAGCTCTGTGGGTGCACGTTATGTTGGGGACAGAGATGCAGAGGTAGAAGACTGACTATATAACCTTGACGAGTTCTTTGCTCCAGTTTCAACAGTGCTCTCTGACTCAGCCCCTGGCTGCTCTATACTGCTAGATAAATTAGTCCAGGAATTGCAGGATGAAGACCACCTGGCCAGCTCGGTGGAGCCTCTGATGTCAAGGATGGGGCTGCAGAGAAGGAAGACTGCACATATTCCCTCGAGGAGTTCTTTGCTACAGTTTCAATAGTGCTCAGTGACCCAGCCCCAGAGTGCTCTATGCTGCCAGAGAAATCAGTCCAAATAGTGCAGTATAAAGACCCCCTGCCCAGCTCTGTGGGTGCTGCTGATGTTGGAGACAGAGATGCAGAGCAAGAAGACTGCATATTTTCCCTCAAGGAGTTCTCTGCTTCAGTTTCAACAGCAGTCTCTGCCCAGGCTGCTCAATGCTTCCTGAGAAGTCAGTCCAGGAAGTGCAGAATGAAGACCACTTGCCCAACCCTGTATGTGTTGCTGATGTTGGGGATGGAGATACAGGGCAAGAGGACTGGATACATTTCTGGAGGAATTCTTTGATCCAGTTTCATCAGTGCACTGTGACCCAGCCACAGGCTTTTCTGCTGCCAGAAAATTCAGTCCTGGAAGTGCAGGATGAAGACCACCTCCCCAGCTCTGTGGGTGCTGCTGATATTGGGGATGGAGGTGCAGATCAGGAAGACTGCATATATTCCCTCGAGGAGTACTTTTCTCTAGTTCAACTGCGCTCTCTGACCCTGCCCCAGGCTACTCTATGATGCCAGGTAAGTCAACCCAGAAAGTGCAGGATTAAGACCACCTGTCCAGCTTTACAGTCCAGAAAGTGTAGGATTAAGACCACCTGTCCAGCTTTATAGGTGCTGCTAATGCTAGGGATGGAGATGCAGGATAAGAAGACTGGATACATATCCTCCAGGAGTCCTTTGCTCCAGTTTCAACAGCGCTCAGTGACTGAGCTCCAGGTTGCTTTCTGCTGCCAAAGAAGTCAGTCCAGAAAGTGCAGGATGAAGACAACCTGCCCACCTCTGAGTGTGCTACTCATGTTGGACATGGAGATGCAGAGCCAGAAGACTGCATATATTCCCCTGAGGAGTTCTTTGGTCCAGTTTCAACAGCTCACCCAATCCCAGCCAGAGGAGGCTCTTTGCTGTCAGAGATGTCAGTCCAATGAGTGCATGATGAAGACCCCCTGGCCAGTTCTGTCAGTGCTGCAGATTTTGGGGACACATATGCAGTGCAAGAAGACTGGGTATATTTCCTCGAGGAGATATTTTCAACACTTTCAACAGCACCCTCTGACACAACCCCAGGCTGCTTTCTGCTGCCAGAGAAGTCAGTCTAGGAAGTTCAGGGTGAAGACTGCCTGCCCAGGTTTGTGGGCGCTGCTGATGTTGGGGATGTTAATGCAGAGCAAGAAGACTGCATATATTCCCTCCAGGAGTTTTTGATACAGTTTCAACCACGCCATATGACCCAGCCCCAGGCTTCTCATTGCTGCCAGAGAAGTCAATCCAGGAAGTGCAGGATGAAGACCACCCCCCCAGCTCTGCGGAGGATGCTGATGTTGGAGACTGAGATGCAGGGCTATAAGATTGGATACATTTCCTCGAGGAGTTCATCGTTTCAGTTTCAACATTGGTCTCTGACCCAGTCTCAGGCTGCTTTCTGCTGCCAGAGAAGTCAGTGAAGGAAGTGCAGGATGATGATCAGCTGCCCAGCTCTTCATGTGCTGCTGATGTTGGGGACAGAGGTGCAGAGCCTGAAGACTGCGTATATTCCTTTCAGGAATTCTTTGGTACAGTTTCAACAGTGCTCTCTGACCCAGCCCCAGGCTGCTGTATGCTTCCAGAGAATTCAGTCCAGGAAGCGCAGGATGAAGACCACCTGCATGGCTCTGTGGGTGCTTTGGATGTTGGGGATGGAGATGCAGAGCAAGAAGACTGGATACATTTCGTCGAGGAGTTCTTTGGTCCAGTGTCAACAGTGCTCTGTGATCCAGCCCCAGTCTGCTTTATGCTGCCAGAAAAGTCAGCCCAGGAAGTGGAGGACGAAGACCACCTGCCCAGCTCTGTGGGTGCTGCTGTTGTTGGGGATGGAGATGCAGGGCAGGACGTCTGCATATATTCCCTAGAGGAGTTCTTCTCCATCCAGAACTTTCAATAACGGGGAAATGTCAATTCCACTGCTGTCACCACTGCCACATTTGCTCCCACCTCTGCTGCCACTCATGGGGGATAGAGAAGAGTGCCCTTGTCTACCTAACTTCCCTGCAGAGAGCTATGGAGGCACCTTGGCTGGAACCTTGTGTGTGAAAGGAAGAACAAAATTATGGCAGATAATTTAGAGGTTTTGGAGGATGAAACAGTGTCATGGCAAAATGCAATTCTACCCATCCATCCCCTTTGCTCTCGCTACCTGCTAGGGAAATTACAGACTCCCTGCCATGGATACTTACACTTTTCAGGTCTCAGCACATCCTACCATCCCTGACTACACCCACTAGGCTGACAAATCCTCTATACTGCCTGGTTCTCTACCTCCTAAACCCGCACCCATCCTTCAAGCCTCCCTTCTGTAGAAGTGACTTTCCTCCTTGTCTTTCCTTCCATACCCCTCTTCTAGTTCCTCTCACTAAGACTCTTTGCAAGCCGATCCATTTCATGGCAGCCATTTCCATCATCCCAGCCACACTTCAGACTCTGAGATCACTGACATGGACACTACTCCCACATCTAAGGCTGTCATTTTCACATTTCCCCCAGGCCCCGAGTGAGCTCTTTCCCTATTTCCCCATATCCATGGTAATGTGGGGAAGAGGTGCCCTGCAAAGGTATCAGTGAACATCTACCTACCTACACTTATTTACCAAATTGAGTTTCACCTCAATTTTAGCCTTCCCTTGGTCAAAAACCCACCCCTCGGCCCAGATTTGGATCACCTTCTGGGCAACTGCAGGGATCCCATCTCTCCAGTGCCGCTGTTTTAGGAGTCTTCTCACTGTGGCTCCTCCAGTGACCTCCACTCTCGTGAGAAGCACCTCGGCAACATTATCATCAAAGCCTCCCTTCGACTCCAAAGGAGACTGTCCCTTCCTCCAAGGCTGTCATCCCCCAGTCTCTCTGTGTCCAGGAAGAACAACATGGCATCCTCTTTGGGGCCTCCTGGTCCTGGGGACACACAACCCAGTGGCAGCATTGTCTTAGCACCAGGCTCCACCAGGTTACCTGCACAGGACCAACTGCAACTTCCACCCATCCTTTGACTCCACGAGTCACCTCTTAGCCCATGTTTGGGGCCCCTGATGGACAGCAGCAGTCTAGCAGCTCTTTCGTTTTGGCAAAACTAGCAAATCCAGCCAAAGTGAAGGCCTTACATCTCCTGCAGCCCAGCTACCCAGGTGTAACATCTTGCAATCAGGTTTGGCAGTTTTGACATCACCATATTCTGTACTTGGCGTGCCTATCAATGTCCAGGAAGCCTTTAGCAACAACTAAGTGCTTTTTCCATTGCTGAAGTCAAGACTTCTATCTTGAGAATGGTCACCTGGGTGCCAGGCACTTGGGACAGTAGCTCTCTGGTGCCAACACCACTACAGGCCCACTGGTGATTATGGGACCAGGCACTTCTACAGATGGTGGGAGCATTGGAGTCAGGTGTCTGTCCTGGCTCCAGTTCCACATCGGGAGCACTCAATCCTGGAGCAGGACTGAGTGAGATACCCAGGCCTCCTTCTGTTCCTCCATTAGACCAGATAGCCTGGAATCCAATTGGCCATAGCCTTGCTGCACCAGGAGGTTCCAACAACATTTCTGTATTTGAATATGCTTCTGGTGCCATGAAGTTTCAGGCACCTGGGGTCTACCTTCCCAGAAGACAGATGGGTATAAACTCATGGTTTGAGGCACCCATGCTCAAGTTTTTCATCAGGGCAACATATCTGTGTGTGAAAAACACATCCATCAGAACATCTGGAGCTCACCTGGACAAAGCTCAGATAGTGTATCTGCAGGACCACTACCATGCCTTTGATGGGAGGCCCTCGGGAGCCCACCTACCAGCAAAGCACCTGGGACCAACCTGGACAACACACAGATGATGTGACAGAGGACAGCAGTGTGCCTGTTGTGACTAAATGTACTTATGGGTACCTACCCACACACAAAGATCACCTGTGGCCCACCTGGCTAAACACAGGAGGTACAACAAGGGACAGCACCACGCATTTGTAGGGAGACATCTAATCTCCCTTTAAGTAAAACACCAAGATCCACCCAGCCTAGGAGCACCTTTGACTTTAAAGTAGCCAGCATTGTCAATGAAACACTTGCGTTTGGAGACTCATGGTCAGAGCAAGTGTGCCTTTGGCCTGAGGATAGAAAGCATCCACTGGGACATCTTTGAACCTACCAAAAAGGACTTCATAGGAGCCACCAACCCATTTCTATCCTTAGCATGAATCTCAACAAATAAGGAGCAATTCTCCCTCTACATACAGTCCTCATGAATGGACATTGCTCCAGGAGGAAGGAGCTCAGTTCCTTTCAGTTCAACTTAACCTGTTTTGGAAAGTGTGGGGCAGACAAGCTCAGACAGAACTACACTGTATTTGAGATGCTCCACCATGACATGACTTTCACCTGACTGACCCAAGCTCTGGACCTTTTCTCTCCAGTCTTGCAAGTGGCAGAATCCCCACTGCAATTGACAGGTGCTCTTTTTTCCATTGTCCATTGGCCTCAATAGACCCTTATCTTTCCCAGATAATGTAGATACAAACTTTGCTCTTGTCAGTCTGCTTCTGCTCATGTGTCTTTGCTCTTGGGTTGTACTGAAGAGGAAGAATTGACATGTTTGAGGGATAATGTGTTAGGCCAGACTTTATGCAAAATTTTCTGTGTCTCAAGGAATAGGCTGTGGAAGTAACTACCCTTTATGACCTCACATGCTGAGTCTTGAAGTTTCTTTGTGACGTCTGAGTGTCAGGGATAACTACCTGGGAGGCAGTGAGTGACCCACCCTGGTCTCTTCTCTGTATCCTTCTCTCCAGCTACTCTGACCCCGTTGGGGCTGTTTCCTCCCTGATCAGCATTTGCTGATTTTAGTTTGTAGAAATGTTTAACCTGTCTTTGTGTGTGTGTCTTTGATTAATTTAGACTTGTGACAGTCATTTTCAAGATTCCTGCTTTACCCTGAGAGGTTGGACTTGGCATCCATCTTCTCCCATCTAGGGTAACAAAGAAAAGAAGAGTTCATGGCTGCTCAATAATTATTGAAAATTTAAATTTGCTTATCCTTTATCATGCCGCTTAAAAATATCAAAAATACATTTGGAAAAAGTTGGTACTATTTTTGGGTTAATGAAGATGGAGTGTCAAGTGGAAAAAAAAAACACTTGTGCCATATTTTTCTGTTTGGTTTTAATGGAGGAGTTAGAGCAGTGGAGGTGGCTTGAAACATCTGTGTCATGTATGAGGAGAATGCTCTCAGGGAAAGCATGGAAAGAAAATGTTTTTGTCATTTCAAAGAGGGCCACCTTGACCTGAGTGAATTTCCACATTCAGGAAGACCGTGGACTTTAACGAAGACTGTTTAAAGGCTTTAATCCATGATGATCCTCTTCAGTCAATGTGAGAATTGGAAAATGTGATGAGCTGTCACCAGGCAACCAAGGTGAAACTTTTGCATTCCAAGGGCATGCACAGCATTGCTATGAACTTACGCATCAGCCCAATATGTGTACACCTGGTGAGTGAGTTTCTTAGGCAGTAGTCCTCTGATAGCCTTTATCAGGCCCATCAAAGAGAAAACTTCATTTCATTGAGAGCACAAAAATACTTGCTTTCACATAGTAAGCATGTATAAAAATATGATCACTAGGACTAAAACTGCACAGCAGCCTACAGCAACATTGGTGAGATGAGCTCTGTAAAAACAAAACCATTACAAAGAGACCACCAGACTCTTCCTGGCATCCTGCTGCTTGATTCATTGGCGCTCAGTTGTTTGCTACACTTCCAGAGAATCAAGGTTCCTGCTCCCTGGCTGCCGAGAACTGCCTACATTTTGTAGTCAGAATTGCTTCTCAGAAGCAGGGTTGAAATCTAGTATGTTTCTTTATTTTGAGCTAAGGTCTTACTCTGTTGCTCGGCTGGAGCGCAAGTGACACAGTCACAGCTCACTGCAGCTGTAAACTTTTGGGCTCCAGCAATCTTCTTGCTCAGCCTCCTCACAGTAGATGGGACCACAGGTGTGTGCTACCACACCTGGCTAATTTTATTTTATTTTTGTAGAGAGCTATACAGACAATTTTATGTATGTATGTATGTATGTATGTATGTGTGTGTGTATGTATGTATGTATTGAGTTGGAGTCTCAGTCTGTTGCCCAGACTGGAGTGCAGTGGTACACTCACGGCCACCACAGCATCAACCTATCAACCTACTGGGCTCAGGTGATCCTTCCACCTTAGCCTTCCAGGTAGCTGAAACTACAGGTGCATGCCACTATGCCCTGCTACAATTTTTATTTGATTATAGAGACAAGGTCTCTTCCAGTTGCTCAGGCTGGTTTTGGATTCCTGGATTCAGACAATCCTCTTGTCACCATCTCCCTAAGTGCTGGGATTACAAGTGTGAGCCACCATGCTGCTCACACTCATATTTTTATATGTGCTTACTATGTGACTATTACATATACATGATGGAATATTATGCAGTTATAAAGAACAAAATCATAGACTTTGCAGCAACTTGGATGGATTTAGAGTCTAGCATACTTATTTATCTATGAGAGAAACACAGAACTGAGCACCACATATTCTCACTCTTAAGCAGACCCTGAACATACAATAAGAAAGCGATTGGCAGTAGCAAGACACTGCCAAGGGATGTGGGTGGGGTATACGACACCTTAAGGGTACCTGATCTCAGAGTAGGTGAAGTGGGAACCAAAGGGAGGCCCAAACTTTACCTGTACGATGACCACTTGTATACCTAAATCTGAATTTTACTCCACATCTTTAAAATTAAAAAATTGAAAAAAAATTAGTCTTGCTATGTAGCTTATGCTAGTCTGAACTCCTGGGCTCAAGCAGTTCTCCTGCCACGGCGCCCAAAGTGCTAGAATTACAGGCATGAGTCACTGTACCTGGTCAAGAGCAGTTTATTTTGATTGACATCTTCTCCCAGGTCTAAAATGAGACTTTGGTTAGCTTGGGTTTGGCATTGATGCTTACAATTCAGTAGGAGTCAGTGGCCCGTTTTAGATGATTAGATATGTCTAAGAATCAAAACACTGCAATATAACAATACAAAGTTAGTAAACAATATTTGACAAAGACCCTTTTTAATGGGGCTGAAGGGGCCCCTTAACTGATGTCTAATTATCATGTTGGAAGTGGTGATAAGGTGCAAAAAGATTCTACACCCTTAACAGTGATTCATCTTTATAGTTTGGGTAAGCCCCCAGCATTTGGTTTTCAAGATGTCTTTAAAGATGTTAAAAAGCTCAAAACATTGGATTAAAACACAATCACAGGTCACAGTAAAATGATAGTTATGCATTTAATCAGAGTGATAATCAAAAGAATTGAGAGTGGTATAGAAAGTTTTAACCTAAAATAAAAGTTTTAACCCTTTAAAAATTTATTTTTTCTAATTAGCCAATAACCTAATAATGACAACACAGGAATTCGCTTGATAAAATGTAAAATCTTTGTTTCATAGCACAGATATCAAAAAGGTAAAGAAAAACCTTCTGTGTTGTGATTGTTTCTCCTTATGGGAAGCCCCTTTGGATAATCTGAAATTCAACCCTGCTGAAAAGACAACTTGAATTAATCAGACACAGGAATAGAGTATCAAGAGGTATGAGTGAACACTAAAGTATAGAGGCATAAAAATGAACAATTTCCCCTGTATCTTTCAGTCTTTATTCTAAAACCTCTCATGTATGCACCCCAAACATGCCTTCTCTTTAACCCTTCTGTCTTTTCTGAGTTGATTTTTTTCATCAAAGCGTCAGAGGGCTCCTGGACCCTACACATTCAGAAAAGCCAAGAGTACAGATGTAAGTTATGCTGGAGGAAACATTCAAGAGACAACATCCAATATTTGCATAACAATAGATTTAGACCCAAAGGAAAAAATATTAGAGGTGCCAAGAAAAAAGTGAGCAAGAGAATTCCAGTCCTTCTCAAAGGAAGAAAAAGCTGAAAGCAGTGCTTACTGCTGAAGTTGAATTTGAGATATAATCTGAAGTTTAAAAAAGGAACAGATTATAGACTTAAGAATTAAAAAACTTAAAATTACATTAGGAGCAAATTAACATTTTAAGAAAACCTTGTGTCAACCATTCTTTAATTTTGTATTAGTGGGGTTTTTTGTTTGTTTTGTTTTGTTTTTGTCAGAGCTCACTCTGTCACCCAGACTGGAGTGCAGTGGTATAGTCAAGGCTCACTGCAGCCTCGAACACCTGGGCTCAATTTATCCTTCTGCCTCAGCCTTTGTAGTAGCTAGGACTATGGGCTCAGGACTCCAAGCCCAGCTAATTTTTTTTTTTTTTTGAGTTGGAGACTCACTCTCTGCCAAAGCTGGAATGCAGTGACATTATCATAGGTATGGCAACCTCAACCCGCTGGGCTAAGGCGATCATTCTGCCTCAGCCTCCTGAATAGCTGGGACTACTAGCATGCACCCCTCCCTGGTTAATTTTTTGAAATTTTGTAGAGACAAGATTGCACCAATTGCCTAGGCTGTTCTCGAAATCTTGGGCTCAGGCAATTATCTTGCCACAGCCTCCAACAGTGCTGGGATTATATGCATGAGCCACCATGCTTGACCACCACCTAATTTTTAATTTTTTTTGTGGAGATGAGATCTTGCTATATTGCCTAGACTGGCCTTGAATTCCTGAGCTCAAGCAATCCTCTCACCTCAGCCTTTCAAAGTGCTAGGATTAAAGACATGAGCTGCATGACCACCTGGCTTGCATTACTGTTTTAAATTCAAGGCTCAATCTCTAGAAAGAGTGCTATAATAATTTCATTTTAATTATAGCTAACTCAATCACATACAAAATCTTCTACTAATTTTCTCTTTATGATCCCTATCACGATTTACTATTTATGAATTGCTTGGACCTTTTTTCCCCTCAATTTCATTTTTCTTTAAAAAAAGTTATTTTACCATACAAAATTATTTCTCTTATGAATTATTTTTTAAAACTTTTCTTACCTAAAATACATCTGTATACCTATAATTTTCTCCTCCTCTCGTGCCTACTTACTGGCTCTTTTTTTTCACCATGTTTCATAAATAATCTTTAACTTAGACAAAAATTATTTTCTTTTAAGGAATACATATTTATGTTTTTCTTATAATAGATATATTTATCAAAATACATCTTAACTTTGTACACTTTATATACAGAATTAAATATTAACTGGAATTGTTATTCTTAGTCACCTTAAATTTTTGTAAAAATTCTAAGGAGGAGAAAATCTGGAATTGACTATCACATCAGTACTTTGCACATAAGAACCATTTTTATAATTATTTTAGATTTATATATTTATTTATTTGTTTTTTTTTTTGTGGAGACAAGTTGTTACCATGTTGTACCATCTAGTCCTGGACTCTAGGCTCATGCAAGCCTCTTGCCTCAGCCTCTAAAAATGTTGAGATTACAAGTATGAGCAAATTGTTTTTAGAATCATGTTTACCTGTAACATAATTTTTTACGATTGGAAATGGAACTGAATTTTAATGAATATCTATTTAATTTAACTTTAAGATTTAAAATTACAAGTTCACGTATGTGCATCAGTTGTCTAACTTATTAATTTATTTTTAAATAGTTTAACTAGATTATTTATGAAAACTGAGATATTAGACAAAGCTAGTCATCATTTAAAGTTATTTTCTTGCTAAGTATTTTTATAACCTGTGAATATCAGATGTTCACCCAAGTAAGAACCTGATGATTGTATATATACTTATTTATTTATGATAACTCAGTATATAGTCATTACATGAAACCAACAATATTGACATAGTCTTATTTATGATAAATTACACAGAGATAATTTTGTGTTAAGGTGGATTTGTAGTTTAATAACCTCTGTGACAAATCCTGTCACCTTATAATATCTAGCAGAGTTAAATATGAAACCACATGGTCAATACATCTAGACAAAAATGTATAACAACAATTCCGAAGACATTTCTATTTTTATTTCACCATTAATTTTAAAGCCAGCTAATTTATTAAGGATTTGCTTAATTCACATGAACTTGAAAGGCATTTGAACTTATTAACTTAATTTATGAGTACTCCTTTTTTAAAAGTCAATTTTGTACCTTGTAGCCACCATGGACAAAATACAAGTACATATACAAAAACACATCTAGGCAACACCTTTTGGTCCCCTCCCACTGTAGGAGATTTTCTGTACTCTCAAGAAATCTTGCCTTTAAAACAAAAACAAAACAAAACAAAAACACATCTAAACACATACACACATACAAAAAACAATATATTTTATGGCTTTTACTTCAGATCCATAGCAATACAAACTCACCAGTTAACAAAAAACAACAAAAAAGATTAGATCCAAACAGTGGGTTTTATCTCAACACCATTGGAAAAATAGCAGCAGACTTAAAACACATGGTAATTTAGAGTCTGTCATACTCAGTGATCTATCACAGAAACAAAGAACAGAGTACTATATGGTCTCACTCATAAGTGGACCTTGAACAATTATCATAATCAATAAGAAGAGACTGGCAGTAGGGGAATCTGCCGGGGGTGGGGGGTTGGGATTGGCAGTTGAAGGAAACTGCCAGGGGAGGGTGGGGTACAGTCCTTCAACAAGGGTACCTGCATAATGAACATTTGTATACCTAACCCTGAATTGTACCCCACATCTTTAAAAGAAAAAAAAAAGAAAAAGGAAAAAAACACATGGTAAATACAGTAGATAGAATTTAGGAGAGTCTATGTTTAAACCCTGCAGTTGTAGGTCAACCTTTGAGCTCTGGTTTTTCTTGATGCAATTTTCTCATCAGTTTAAATATGTGTAAAGAACAGACCATAATATCTAACCAGGTTGGGCTCACACTTGTAAACCCAGCTCTTTGGGAGGCTAAGGTAGGAGGATTGCTTGAACCCAGGAGCTCTAGAACAGCCGAGACCACATAGCAAGACTTCAACTCTACAAAAATTAAAAAAAAATTAGCTGGGTGTGGTAGCACACACCTGTAGTGCCAGTTACTCAGGAGGCTGAGGTGGAAGAATCACCTGAACCCAGTAGGCTGAAACTGTGGTGAGCCATGATTGTGCCACTGTATTCCAGTGTGGGTGACAGAGTGAGATTCTGACTAAAAAAAAAAAAAAAAAAATAACCAGCTGGAGTACTAGATAACTGGCCTGTCCTGGAACTTTCTCATTTACACAAATACTTGCAAGTAAAAGCATCATAAAACCAACTGGGATTCCTGAAGAGGATCATTCTAGTCTTTTCTCATTTGTTTCTCAATTTTCCCCCCTAAGGATGGAACTAAACTGTAGTTTAAGGTTCAAAGTAGTGGAGGTGAAAAACTCTGTCTCTCATTCACCTATGAAAAGGACAGTTCAGTTTCTCAGATATACAGATGAGCCAACTGAGATGATTAACTCTGGGAGAAAAATGGCAATGGAGAAGACCCTTAGAATGTACCTCTGAGTCAGGTGCAGTGACTCGTGCTTGTAATTCAAGCACTTTGGGAGGCAGAGATGAGAGCTCAGGGGTTTGAGACCAGACTGAGTAACATGGTGCGATCTTGTCTCTAAAATAAATAAAAGAATTAACCAGGCAAGTTGGTGCATACTTGTGGATCCAGCTACTTGGAAGGAGGAGGCAGAAGGATTGCCTGAGCTCTGCAGATCGAGGCTGTGGTGGCTGTGAGCACAATGAGCATGCCACTGCACTCCAGCCTGGGTGATAGAGTTGGAATTCAACTCAAAAGAAAAAAAAAGGATGCACCTCTGAGTGAAAATTAGGATCCCAAACAGTTACCTAGGAAGAGATCAGATCAGAATAAACCAAAAGACCATCAACTAACATGAGGTTGTAAGCTCAAGGGTCTTACCAGCTCCACCCAAGGGGTAGCTTGAAATTGAGGAACTTTCAGTGTGTCCATGTTGATACCATAATTCTGAGTTTGCATGATTCTTTGGGTCTTCTCTGAGGTCCCAGTTGGGTGCCAACTATTTTTCATGAAAAGGCCAAATCCTGTAAAATATTTAAAGGGGTTTATTCTGAGCCAAATAGGAGTGATTTAGGTGCATGATGCAGTTCAAAGCTGTCCTGAGAAAGTGTGCCCAAGGTGGCTGAATTACAGCTTGTTTTATACATCCTTAGAGAGAGAGAAGTTGCAGGTAAAACATAAATCAGTGCATGTGCTTTGTACTGGCCCAGAAAGTTGAGACATCTTGAAGCAGGTAGGAGTGGCGGACACTTACAGATCATAGGTAGATTAAAAGATTTTCTGATTGGCAATCAATAGAAAGAGTTAAGCTCTGTCTAAAAAAATTGAAATCACTAAAAGAAATGCTTGAGTTAGGGTAGGAGGGTTGTGGAAGTCAAGGTTCTTGATATGTAGGTGAAGCCTCTAAGCAACAAGCTTCAGAGAGAATAGGTGGTAAATGTTTTGAACCTTAAAAGGTGTTCTCTCTAAGGGCAATTTCCCTCAAGAGAAGGTTTTGCAGGGTCACTTCAAAATTATGTCAAGGGAATTCATTTTGGGGTAAAATATTTTTATTTCCTTTAGGGCCTTCTGTCTGTCATGAGGTTTTATATCAGAGTCCAGATGAGATTGGGTGTGTTCTTGCCACACAGTCTGTTTTGTCAGTCTTATGATCTCTGTTTTAGCGTTGATGCTGGCCTGTTGTGCTTAAACTCTTAAAGTCTAAAAAGGATGAACATAAAACCATCTGACCAATAGATCCAGACAAAATGTATGTCAACAATTCTGAAGACATCTCTATTTTTATTTTACCAATAATTTGAAAGCTAACTTATTTATTAAGGATTTACTTCGGTCCTGTGAACTTGAAAAGCATTTGAAAAAAGTACTTGAAAAGCATTATTGACTTAATTTATGAGTACTCTTGTGTGTTTTTTTAAATGTGGTACACATACATGATGAAATATTATGCAGCCATTGAGCACTCCTTTTTTTATAAACGTACATGTGGTATCTTGTAGCCACCATCACAAAATTCACTGATATGCACACAAACACATCTAAACACACATTCTTTTTATGACATGGCTTGGAGTTTAGTTTCTCAGGTTTCCCTTGGCCCTGAAGGGATCCACATAGTTGGTAGGGAGCTTTACTTTCTATATAGGTTTATACTTGCTATTGCTTCCCCCCCTCATTTTGTGTGTGTGTGAGAGAGAACTGAGGATTTATTGAGAGAACAGAAAACCTCACACAGCAGGAGGGAACCCGAGCGGATTGCCCTTTTCCCCATTTTTAAATGTTTGTTTGTTTTTATTTTTGAGACTGGTTTTCTATCACCTGAGCTGGAGTGCAGTGGTGTGATCTTGGCTCACTGAGTCTCCAACTCCTACACTCAAACAGTCTTCTTGTTTGAGCCTCCTGAGAACTCAGGAAATTAGGAATGTCACACTGTGCCCAACTTTTTTCATTTTAAAATCTTCTTTAGGCGACGAGAACAAGATGGCGATGGCATAGGTGGACTTGTGAGATTCTCCGAACATGAGTTCCCAAAAAGACTCTTACTTTTCTTCCCCCATCTCCCAGCCCACCACCAG
>NW_007249872.1:9765-15136 GCF_000164805.1 Carlito syrichta | reverse complement strand
CACCTGCCCCTCAGAGACACCGGTCCCATTCCTGGCTGAAGTACCCTGTGGGGGGCCCAGGGCCACTCTTGCTGCTCACTGCCTGTCCTTTGGGGCTTTGGAGCTCTGGAGCTCTGGGCCCACCCTGGCTGAGGCACTCAGCGCATGACCCCAGGCTGGGGGACCCAGACAAGTGGAGAGAAACAGAACTGCAAAAACTGCCTTGGCCATTCTCCAGGCAGAGACTTCCATTGCCTTGCCCAACTATCAACAAACCCTAAAGGAGACAAAACCCCACCCCTATGCTGAATCAGACAAAAGCAACCCCCAGGCAGCCAACTGAAAATAAAAAAAAAAACAAATCCAAACTGCCAGTAAATCTAGCTGCCGGCAATGAAAAACAAAGGGGAGAGGCTGGAGATCAGAGCTGAAGTGACTTTAGTCTGATCACTTATTTTGGCTTATCATTTTAACTGTTTGTTTTGATCACGTTTGTTGTTTGCCTTCTGACTTACACTGTTTCTTGATTTTATTGGTCTGTCTCTGTGTGACTATCAGTATTCTTTAGGGAATCTTTCTTACGTGTCTTTTTTCACTTCTTTCCGGCCTTGTGTCTCTTTCTCACCTGATAGTTGGTATGTATGTCTGTTTTCCCTCTCACTCTTCTCTCTTTCTAACTTCCTATTGACCCCTGCTTCCTCCATTATTTTCCTCTTTTATACCCCCCTTTTAAATCTAGGGACCAAGACTACATACTGCTGAACGGACAGATTGTAAGGTAGAGGAAAATAGGTTCCAGTGTGTGCATACACCTGTTCGTGGATGCTAGAATCAGCATATACATTCTGAACCACAGCTTCCCCCTCAAGTAAACCTCAAAACTGCAAAAAGTACAGTGCACAGCCTACACTCCAACCGCAAAAGTGAACAAAGCCAGAAGACCCTCATAAGGAAGAACAGGATATTGCAGAAGAGAAATAAAAGCAACCCCACCTTCTCTCAAAAGCAGAATTAAAGAAGAGGAGGGAAAAGGGGGGAGAGAGAAAAATCTACACAAATGAAGAAAAACCAAAAGAAGACTATGGGTCTCTCCCAGACCCTTGGGAGGGCAGACACTGAGAAAACTGACTTTGGAATGCAAACAATGAAGAGCCCCCAGAATGGTCTCAAAATAAAACCTAGACATCAAGACATTAATGGAGAGACTAAAAGGAATTGAGGAGACTCAAGAAGAAACTGGAAAGGAGCTGATATCTGAGATAACAGTAATAAAGAATACTGTGAATGAAATAAATAACAAATTGATAAGCATGGAAAGCAGAATTACCCAAGCAGAAGAAAGAATCTCAGAGCTTGAGTACCAAAATATAGAACTAACTCAAACTCTTAAAAACACAGAAAATAAACTCAAAAAGACAGAACAAAATCTCCAATAGATGAGTGATTACTTCAAGAGTCCGAACCTAAGAGTAATTGGCTTTCCTGAGGCAGAAAGAGAAACAGAGACCACATTGGAACAAACATTCCATGAGACCATTCAAGAAAACTTCCCTTATCTAATCAATGATGCAAAAATTGAAGCACAAGAGATTCAGAGAACCCCTGCAAGACAACAAATGAGAAGACCAACTCCTAGACACATAATAATTCACCTAAACAAAGTAGGTATAAAAGAAAAATCCTAAAGGCAGAAAGAGAAAAAGGTGAGATCACCTACCATGGAAGACCAATCAGAATAGCAACAGATTTATCTACAGAAACACTGCAGGCTAGGAGAGCTTGGAGCCCTATCTTCAAAGTCTTAAAAGATAACCCAGCGAAGCTAAGCTTCATCAGTGAGGGAGAATTAAAATCTTTCCCAGATCTCCAATCCCTAAGAACTTATGCTGCCACCAAACCACCTCTACATGAAACACTTAAGAAAGTACTAAACACAGAAGAAAAGGAAAAAAGAACAACGTTCTTCACAAGAGTACATGGAAAAGAATAAAATATACATGAACAAACCCCAAAACCAAAAGAAAGACAAAAAAACCAAGTGGAAGAACAATAACTCTATAAGAACTTTATGATAGGGTCGAACTCTCACATTTCAATAATTAGCCTGAATGTGAATGGACAAAACGCACCACTGAAAAGACATAGAATGGCAAAATGGATAAAATATCACCAGGCACCAATATATTGCCTTCAAGAGACCCATCTCACTAGAAAGGACATACACAGACTCAAAGTAAGAGGATGGGAAACAAATTTTCAGGCGAATGGAACACAAAAGAAAGGAGGAGTCACGATCCTAATTTCAGACAAAATACCATTTAAGCTATCAAAAATTAAAAAAGATACAGAGGGCCACTACATAATGATAAAAGGTTCACTCCATCAACAAGAAATATCTATCCTAAACATATATGCACCCAACATAGGTGCACCAACTTTCATAAAGCAACTTCTAGGAAAACTAAAGAAAGATATTGACTCTAACACCATTATAACTGGGGACTTTAAAACCCCACTCACAACCCTAGACAGATCATCAGGACAAAAAATCAGCAAGGAGATCAGGAACCTCAATGTGACTCTGGACCAAATGGACTTAATTGATACCTACAGAACACTCCATCCAAAGACCACAGAATACACATTCTACTCATCACCACATGGAACATATTCTAAGAGCGACCTCATAATTGGCCATAAATCAAGTATAAACAAATTTAAAAGGACCGAAATTCTACCACGCACCTTCTTGGACCACAGTGGAATAAAAATAAACATTCACACCAACAAGGTCCCCCCAAAACCCACAAAGACATGGTCACTAAGCAGCATGATGCTAAACAACTCCTGGATCAATGATGAAATCAAAACAGAGATCAAAAGATACCTGGAAACAAGTTAAAATGAAGAAACTTCTTACCAAAATCTCTGGGATGCCTTAAAAGCTCTAGTAAGAGGGGAATTTATATCCCTACAAACACACATGAAGAAAATGGAAGGAACAGAAATTCACAACCTAACAAGCCACCTAAAGAAGCTGGAAAAGCAAGACCACAAAAACCCTAATTTCAGCAGAAGAATCCAGATCACCAAAATAAAAGCTCAAATCCAGGACATAGAAGACAAAAAGACAATACAAAAAAATCAATGAAACAAAAAGCTGGTTCTTCGAAAGGATAAACAAGATTGATTGTCCCCTAGCTAGACTGACCAAGAAAAAAGAGAAGCAACCAAAATAAGCACAATCAGAAACACAAAAGATGAAGTCACATTTGACCCTGAAGAAATACTAAAGATCATTAGAGACTAATATGTCCACTTGTATAGAAACAAACTTGAAAACCTTAAGGAAATGGAGGACTTTCTGACATCACACAACCTACCTAGGTTGGAACAAGAAGAAATTGAGACCCTAAACAGACCAATAACAATCAAGGAAATAGACTATGTAATAAGAAAACTACCTACAAAAAAAAAGCCCTGGTCCAGACGGCTTTCCAGCAGAATTCTACAAGACATTTAAGGAGGAGCTGATACCAATCCTACTGAAGGTATTCCAGGCAATTGAAAAAGATGGAACTCTCCCCAAATCATTTTACGAAGCCAACATCACATTGATACCTAAGCCAGGTAAAGATCCAACAAAGAAAGAGAACTACAGGCCAATATCTTAGATGAACCCAGATGCTAAAATTCTCAACAAGATCCTAGCAAACCGGATTCAACAATACATCTCAAAAATCATCCATCATGACCAAATAGGCTTCATTCCTGGGATGCAAGGCCATTTCAACATTTGTAAAGCCATAAATGTAATTAAATACATCAACAGATGTCAAAACAAAAACCACATGATGATATCATTAGATGCAGAAAAAGCTTTTGATAAAATCCAGCACCCCTTCTTGATAAAAACCCTCGAACATCTAGGCATATGGGGAACATACCTCAAAATAGTAAAAGCCATCTACGAGTAACTCACAGCCAGAATACTCCTAAACGGACAAATATTGGAACCATTTCCCCTGAAAACTGGAACTAGACAAGGATGCCCACTCTCACCCCTCCTGTTCAACATAGAATTGGAAGTCCTGGCTTGAGCAATCAGAGAAGAGAAGGCAATCAGGGGTATCCAAATAGGAAAAGAGGAAGTCAAGTTATCTCTCTTTGCAGACAATATGATTGTGTACCTTGAAAACCCAAGAGAATCTGTCAAAAACCTCCTTACACTGATAAAAGCCTTTGGCAAAGTCTCAGGATACAAAATAAATGTGCAAAAGACAAACACATTTCTTTACACCAATAATAAACAAACAGAAACCTAAATAAAAATCACAATTCCACTCACAATAGCCACAAAAAAATGAAATACCTTGGCATCTTCCTAACCACATATGTGAAAGACCTTTACAATGAAAACTACAAAACACTGCTCAAAGAAATCAAAGATGACACAAACAAGTGGAGAAATATTCCATGCTCATGGATTGGAAGAATCAACATTGTGAAGATGTCCATCTAACCTAAGGCAATCTACAAATTCAATGCAATACCCATCAAGTTACCAGCAACCTTCTTCTCAGACCTAGAAAAAACAATGCAGGAATTCATATGGAAACACAAACATCCAAGAATAGACAGAACAATCCTCAGCAAAAAAACCAAAGCAAGTGGTATCACATTACCAGACTTCAAACTTTACTATAAAGCTACAATCATCAAAACAGCTTGGTATTGGTATAGCAACAGGCATATAGATCTATGGAATAGAATTGAGATTCCAGAAGCAAAACCTCAATTTCTCAACCAACTCATCTTCGACAAAGCCTCCACCACCTACCACTGGGGAGAAGAGAACCTATTCAGTAAATGGTGCTGGGAAAACTGGCTGACCACATGCAGAAGATTGAAATAGGACCTTTATCTATCCCCATGCACAAAGGTTAACTCCAAATGGATCAGAGATCTAAATGTAAAACCTCAAACCATAAGAACCTCAGAAAATGAAGGACATATCCTCATGGAAATCGGATCTGGCATCCAATTCCTGAACAAAACCCGAAACCCACAGGTCATAAGAGAGAAGATAGACAAGTGGGACCTTATTAAACTGACAAGCTTCTTGCAAAGTCAAATAAACCATCAAGAGAGCAGGGAGACAGCCTACAGACTGGGAAAAAGTATTTGCCAACACCAGGTCTGACATATACTTGACATCTTGGATCTACAAGGAACTCAAACGTGCTGAAAATAAAAAAACAAACAACCCCATTTAAAAATGGGCAAAAGATATGAACAGACACTTCTCAAAGGAAGATATCCGAGCAGCCAGCAGACACATGAAGAAATGTTTAACTTCACTAATCATCAGGGAGATGCAAATCAAAACCAC
>NW_007249872.1:3158-9665 GCF_000164805.1 Carlito syrichta | reverse complement strand
AAAGATACCTGCACACGTATGTTTATGGCAGCATTGTTCACAATAGCAAGAACCTGGAAATAACCATGTTGTCCATCAAAAGAAGACTGGATTAAAAAAATGTGGTACATATACACGATGGAATATTAAGCATCCATAAAAAAGAACAAAATCATGAATTTTGCAGCAACCTGGATGGAACTAGAGTCTATAATACCGAGTGACCTCTCGCAGAAGCAAAGATCCGAGTATCACATGTTATCACTCATATAATGGACCTTGAACATCCAATGTAATACTATAAGAAAATGACTGACAGTAGTGTGAAACTATGGGGGAGGCAGGGAAATGGGATTAACGGTAGCAAATATCCGTCTGGGAATGGGGAAACACCTCTTATCAACACGGTGCCTGAATGAAACGTATTTGTATACCTAACCCTTAACTGGACCCCACAACATCATAATAAAAAATATTGATTATAAATAAATAAATAAATAAATTAATAAAATCTTCTTTAAACAAATTTCTTTCTTTTAAAAATTATGTCTCCCACAAATTCTTACTTCTAAAGATCATAGCCATGGGAATTTCTGCATATATAAACTGATGGTCTTATGTATAAAATAACAAAATTGCTACAAGACCTATTAATGAAATGTGCAAATAAAAAGCAATGATGATCTTAAGTCTGATGACTACAAATGAATCCATGAGGTACTGATGTTTGTGCTAAACAAAACAGCTTCAATCATATACAACCAGTTGTACATGAAAGGTATCAAAATAAACACATATTGTGCCAAAAAAGATGTGCTTCCAGCCCAGGTAGGTGTGGTTTAATATCTGCTTCTGAATCCAGCATGGTATCTGTGCTCTAGGAAGACCATCTGGAAAGAGGCATCCTGAGTTACTCAAAAAAATGATGATGCAATATGCCAAATGAATTGCATAACTATGGAGAATAATTATTTGTCAGTGGAAAAATTGACTCAAAAATAACTGCAGAAAATTAAAACTATTCTAAGATACCCCCTAACTCCAGTCAGAATTGCCATCATCAATAACTCAAAAAATAACAGATGCTGGAGAAGATGTGGTGAAAAGGTCACCCTTCTACACTGTTGGTGGGACTAGAACCTAGTAGAACCTCTGTGGAAATCAGTATGGTGTTTCCTAAAACTCTTAAAAATTGACCTTCCATATGATCCCCCAATCCCCCTATTGGAGATATACCTGGAAGAACTCAGCTCACTGTATAAAAAAGATACCTGCACAAATATGTTTATCGCAGCATTGTTCACAATGGCAAGAACATGGAACCAATTGTGCTGCCCATCAAAAGAGGAAGGATTAAAAAATGGGGTACATATACACCATGGAATATTACACAGCTATAAAGAGGAACAAATTCATGAACTTCGAGCAACCTGGCTGGACTTAGAGTGTATAATACTGAGTGATCTTTCACAGAGACAAAGAGCTGAGTATCACATGTTCTCACTCATAAGTAGACCTTGAACAACTATTGTAATACTATAAGAAAAGGATTGACAGTAGGGGGAAACTGTGGGGGGAAGGAGGGTGGGATGGTGGGGAGGTGGGATTGGCAGTAGTGGGAATCTTCCTGGGAAAGGGGAGACACATTTCATCAACAAGGGTACTTGCACAATGAATATTTGTATACCTAACCCTGAATTTTGTCCCACAATTTTAAAATAAAAGATTTAAAAGTTAAAAAACACTACAGTAAAGATGGCTGAATTATGAATTATACATTGTGTATCTTATGATAACCATCTTGGATTGAACAAATATTATGATTGTATTGTTTGCAGAACTACTCATGGTCATATGATATCCATATCCACCGCTGAGCAATTTCCAGATTGATGGCTGTCATCTCATCAGCTTGACCTGCTGGACAAAGACAAATGTCTTGAAAAAGCAGAAAAAATATCTTACTTAACTGGAGTGTGGTCTCAAGGCTGTTTCTGGCGTGACTTCCTGTTCATATTGTGGTGAGGATCTGGGCTGCATGGGGAAGAGGGGAGGGCTTGCAATCTGGACAGAAACCCTCACATGGGGAAATCTCCATGTGGCCTGAGGTGCTGAGGGATAGGAGGCTGCAGGGGTGCAGGAAAAGGAAAAGATTCAGAAGGTAGAACTCTGGAGTCAGTCCTGGGGGTGGGTGAGAACCTCTTGCCTCAGTGGGGGAAGCTTCAGAAAGAATAAGTGCAAACCGTGGGTGTCAATTTCTGAATTGGAGAGGAATGAAACCAGGAACAGAGTAGAGATGGCCTCATTTAGAATTGAGGGTGGGGAAGAACTAAGTCCCACAATGGGACCACTGGGGAGGAAACTTTCAAGGGGCCAATTCTGGTGAGGACAGAGAAAAGGGTAAATTCTGCAGCCTCAGAGAAAGCCCAGGCATGTGAAGCAGGCTTGGAGGGGCCTGCGCACTCCCAGATCTTCCGGACCCTCCAACCCCCTCCACCACACCCACATCCTCCATTCTTCATGGCTTGAAGAATTTGGGCCCTCGTTCCTCACCCACCTTTTCTTGATTCTTTTGGGCTCCATGTTCTCCAAGTTGTTCCAAGTCCTCAATACCTTCTCAAGCAGCTATCAGGATTTATCTGGGCTGCAGGTACTCAACAGAATAGCAGCAACCTTTGGAGAAGGGGTTTGTTTTCTCTGCAGGCCTTTCTTTCTTCTTTACTACATTTTTTGGTTTCCCACTCTCCCAGTTTTTGAAGGGCCTCAATACTCACCCTCTCTGCCCAGTGTTCCCCATTCCTGGTGCTGCACACTCTTCCCAATCTCCCAGGCCTTCTGGGCCCTCAATCCCTCCCCCTCCCAGAGCTGGGGCTTTTATTCAGCCTCTTCTGTTAACTCCGTCATTTTAGTAAATATCACATGTCCTTGGGTCTTTCTAATTAGCAAGCCTGGTTGGGAGTCATCTTAGAGAACAGAGGTAGATATTTGGCTCTTCCACAGCACCTGTCACTCAGGCACGAGGTGCTGCAACTCCCCACCCAGACCCATTTCAGAACAAGCTGCACAAATCTCTCCCTGGGAGCTGAACTCTAGTAAACACTGGCCATCCTCTGGAAACTGCTCTGCTTGGTCTCTAGTCAGCACCCCAAGCCCGCCTTCCTTTGCATGCCCACCCTCCTTGCTGTAACTCCCTTCCTCTGACAGGCTTCCTGCCTTCAGTTCTACTTCTGTCTGGGGGTATCAGGATGTCCTCCTCTCCCTTCTCATTATTACAGCTTCCCACGCCCTGGGGATTCTAACCTTCCTCTTATCTAGGTCTTTTGTGCCCTGACTCATATTGGCCCCTTCATTTGGTACCCTAACTCTCAGGCCTCTGAGACCCAGGATATTTGTGTGTAGACATCCATCAGCCTGTCCCCTCAACAGACATATACATAAAACACACACACACACACACACACACTCACACATACCTGAAAGCTGCCTCTACTCCTGTTGCTCTAGAATCTGACTCCTAGGCTCTCAGTGTACCTGTAAGGGACTTCCCTGACAGAGTGTCTGATCTGGGGGTCACCATATTGGTAGCTTAGTGTTGGTCTGTGTTTTGGAAGTATGGATATTTAGTGGTGGCTGCAGCGCTAGCTTGTAAAGAGGGAGTCCATTCTGGAGTGCCCATACATGGCTTTCCTGTGTGCCATATTCATGACCCAGTTGTGCAAGTACTGGGTTGTTTGAGTACCTGTTTTTCCTTGAAAGTGTGTTTACTCCTTCCACCATTAGTAGACAATGGGAGCTTCCCATTGGGGGTACTCCCTCACCTGGCCCTATATGTCTCCATTTTGCTAGTTCTGGTTTGCATTCTTTGGGTCTACTAAAATGTCTTCATAAATAGAGCACTTCTCTGAGTTCTGTGAGCCATGGTAGCAAAACAAACACCCTGAAGGTGTCATGGGAATCTTAGAGTTTTGGTAAGTTGGTCAGAAGTGTGGGTAGCCTGAGAACTCCAAACTTAAGGCTGGCATTGGATGTGAGCTTAGTGTTGGGGAAGGATTTACCCACAACCAGTGGGTAACTTAGGTCGTCTTTCCTAGTTAGCATCAGAATTGACTTGCACTTCAATATAACTGTGGGGTCAGGGATCCAAAAGTGCAGAGGTGGGTGTTTTGAAACTTGCCTTTTATATAGGAGAAAGATGCACCCACTGACTAGGGTCCTCAGGAGGACGGGTGAGCCCCAGAGTGGTGACATTGACACCAGCATCACAGATCTAAATTTTAGATTTGTATTTTAAATCCACAAATATAAAATTTTGGGGGATGAGAAATACAGATGTCCAGGTGGGCTACCTCGATAAAGTTGAGTGAGTAGAGACATTCTGGATTCCATTTCCTGAGTCCCAGGCTAGTGTGTTCCACCTCTGTGGACACAAGATCGTATAATGGCAGTTACGTCTAAATGTTCAGCATCTTGAAGGCAGAAGTCTGCCTTCATGGGTGTCATCTCCATGACGGCCCCTCAGTTGTATCCTTCAGAGGCTTTTCTGAGTTGGGTCATCTTGCTTCTGGTGGCAGAACCACATGTGGTCTCAACAGATCCCATGAAAATATTTCCACCTCTCCTTCATGTACTGTCAAATGTGTCCCTTAGTCCCAAGTATTGTTGGTCAGGATCTCACAATAGATCAGACGCCCTGTGAGTGCAGTGAGATGGTGGTGGCTGGGGATGACAGTCGGGATGGGCAAATCCACACCAGACATCCATCTCAATCTCAGGCAGGAAGAAGCGTTGTCCCCTGCAGTTGGAAGAGATGTGATAAAAGCAACTTGACTCCAAGTGGCTAGCTGGTTTCCTTGAAGGGGAGCACCACATTAGTGGCTTAGTGTTGGTCTGTGTTTGGGAAATTTGAACATTTAGTGGTGGCAGCAGTTCTAGCTTGGTCAGAGGAAGCCCGTTGTGGAGCACCCATGCATGGCTTTCATCTGGACCACATTCATGAACCTGTTGTTTGCGCATCGATTTTTCTTCGAAAGTGTCTATTTCTGAGGACTGTGTATGGATGGAACCATACTGCGGTCAAGGCCCATTTGGGCTTTCATGTCTGTACTAAAATAACTAAACTGTAAGAAAATCAGGCCTCCCATGAGAGGATCTGGGTCATTTGTTCCTGCCTGGTCCTGGATGCACCACTTCCATTTTATGGTGGATCGTTCCTCGGTTTTCCTGACCTAATGATTTCATGGATTTGATTGACCCTAGATTATAGTAAGAAATTCTGACTACCTGCTCAATTTTTGTCCCATGTCCAGACTCTCCATTTCTCCTGTGGCCTGACTGTCATCACAAGGTCTTTTTCTATTATTGAGCAGGTGTAGCCTCGCTCCAGAACTCCAGGGGTCTACACTTGTGCTTTCTTGGTAGGTCCTGCCAGACACTCCACAGGCACTTTTCAACCTTCTATTATGGGATTGAAAGAGGTAAAATGTACAATGATATGTCTTTTTTCAAGAGGATATGTCCAGCATGCTTCAGACTATTATGTCCCTAAACAGTGAGACATCTGGTCAGTCCCTGAATGGGAAAAGATCTGGATATATCCCGAGGCCATACAAATCTCATAGATTGCTAGTGACTGGACCTGAGACTGCCAGTGGTTATACCCTCATCAGTGGATGTCTTGTCATTACTGATATCATTATTATAAAACATTGTTGTCAACAGACATCCACTTAAGCCTTTTGGAGCTCATTGTGTATTACTGAGGTATTCAGAAACCTTTTCATTTCATGCTCATTAGGCCATATGACCAAATGTCATGAACAGAATGGAGCATTGTAATATCTGAATAATAGTAAGAAAGTCCAGATCCCTCAAGGATATATTCAGGTAAAGAGGTGAAGGAGGGAGGAGATATGGGAAGAAAGAGACACACAGAGAGAGAGACTGATTCTGAATTAATATTGCTGCTGTTCCCATGTAAATGCATATTGTTACTGCTTCATTTTCATGATGAGTTTTGAAGAAAATGTATTTTCCAGAACAATAGCTCTGTACACCTAAGCCTGTGTTATTTATTTATTTATTTGCTTATTTATTGAGTTGAAGTCTCACTCCATTGGCCAGACTAGAGGGCAGTGGCACACTCACATGCACCCCAGTGTTGACCTGCTGGGCTTCAGAGATCCTTCCACCTTAGCCTTCCAGGTAGCCACAGTTTCAGGCATGCACTACCACACCTGGCTAATTTTTCAAAATTAATTAATTAATTTATTATGAAGATGTGAGGTACAATTCAGGTCTAGGTATACAAACATTGATTATGCAGGTACCCTTGTTGATGAGGCATGCCCTACCTTCCCTAGCAGCTTCCCCCAACTGTCAGTCTCAGCCCCCTTCCCCTGACAGTTTTCTGTTACTGCCAATCACCTTGCCATGGCATTATAATTGTACAAGGTCACCTTATGAGTGAGAACATATGGAACTCAGTTCTTTGTTTCTGTGATAAATCACTGAGTATGATCGACTCCAAAT
>NW_007249872.1:0-2836 GCF_000164805.1 Carlito syrichta | reverse complement strand
TCTCCACATCCTCGCCAGCATCTGTTCTTGTTTGTTTTATTAATATTGGCCATTCTTACAGGGGTTAGGTGGTATCTCAGTGTGGTTTTGCTTTGCATTTCTCTAATGATAAGTGAGGTTGAGCACTTTTTCATGTGTCGGCCGCCCGTATGTCTCCTTTTGAGAAGTGTCTATTCATGTCTTTTGACCACTTTTTTGAAACATATTTTTTTATTTTAAAATTGTGGGGGTACACTTAAGGGTTAGGTATACAAATATGCATCGTTCAGGAACCCTTGTTGATAAGGGGTGTCTCCCCATCTCCAGAAAGATATTGACTACCATTAATCCCACCTCCCTTCCCCTCCCTACCACCCCCATAGACTCCCGTCACTGTCAATCCTTTTCTTATAGTATTATGATAGATGTTCAAAGTCCACTATATGAGTGAGAACATGTGATACTCAGATATTTGTTTCTGTGAGAGATATCCAGCATCTGTTATTTTTTGTTATTGATAATGGCCATTCTGCCTGGAGTTAGGTGGTATCTCAGTGTAGTTTTAATTTGTATCTCTTTGATGACTAGTGAGGTTGAACATTTCTTCATGTATCCGTTGGTCGCTCGTATGTCTTCTTTTGAGAAGTGTCTGCTCATACCTTTTGCCCATTATGACAACTAGGGCTCCATGTCTAATCCTCTTGAAAAATCGGGGTTTTCATCTTTGCTCAGTGTATGGTCCCCTAAAATCATGGCTGTAGGTTTCATGTAGAATAAACTGAAAAATCTCAGGAGGATACACTAACCTTGTTGTCACTGAGACCCTCTTCACGGGGTCCCAGCCTCTTTATCCCAATAAAACTGAGACACTGGGAGAACTGTCTCAGATCTTAATGAGGCAAAACACATGACTTTGTATTTGGGGCAGCTGACATCATTTGTCTGGTCCTCTTGATTGTGTCTGTGAATGTCTATTAAATGATGCACTGGTTGGATGTCCATATCTCCTGTCCCTAACAGACACATGCCCTATGAGATAACTCCTAGATGCTTCAGGTCAG
The DNA here is from genome assembly GCF_000164805.1 of Carlito syrichta. NCBI lineage: Eukaryota > Metazoa > Chordata > Mammalia > Primates > Tarsiidae > Carlito > Carlito syrichta. The sequence goes on along the minus strand of NW_007249872.1, from coordinate 1,796 downwards.
TCCTCCCTTATTGGATTCTATACTGCTGCCTAGACAGCATGTTCACCCAGTACTTCGTGGCATAGGTCCAGTTTCTACTATTCCCAGAATCTGTCATCCAGTTGGTACCATGAAGCCCAGCTCTGTTACAGTGTCCCTCCCTTTCAGCTCTGACCTAGGTAGAATGGCCACCATTTGCATCTTGGTGATAGTGGGTGCCCTTCCACCAGTACTATTGTCACCAGTCCTCCTAGGTCTAGTTGGTTTATGTTTATTTTTATTTTTTTCTTGAGTAGGCAACCCATTTCTGAATGCTCAGTTCTGAATTTTTTATTCATTCCCCCTAACATAATACAGGAGTGCAATTCAATTCTGATGCTGTGCACCTGGATTTAGCACACACAGCACTGGTGTTGGGCAAATTAGATTTGAGACTAATCTCATATCTAATACTAGCCCCAATTTGGGGTTTTCAAGCCACCCACACTTCTGTCCCACTTGCTACAAATTCAGGGGTTTCCATTACTCTCTCAGGGTGGATATTTTCCTAGCATGGCTCCCAGAACTCAGAAAATCACTCTACTTATAATGACAGTTTTATAAGAGCAAAAGGATATAAATCAGAACAAACAAAAGACAGAAACCCAAAGGATGGATCCAGGCAGTTTCCCAAAGGGCAGCTTCCATTACCTACTCATGGTGGGGTAGGGAGTATGCCTCTCTTGGTTCCATTTATGTTTCACCTCTTTCTTTCTCTCTTTCTCTCTTTCTTTCTCTCTCTCTCTCTCTCTCTCTCTTTCTTTCTTTCTTTCTTGCTTTCTTTTAGCTTTCTCTTCAATCTTTTTTAAAATTTTAATCTTAAAGATGTGGTGTAAAATTCAGGGTTAGGTATACAAATGTTCATTATGCAGGTACTCTTGTTGATGAGGTGTGCCTCTCCCTCCCCTGGCAGTTTCCCTCAACTGCCAATCCAACCCCGTTTCACCTCTTTCTAATTCAGTCTTTTGCAATGTCCACCTATATTCTTGTCCTTTGGCTGCCGGAGTTAGGCTCCCCTCTAACTCTCACACTTTCCATTACTGAATGATATGTCTGAGGCTGTCCTTTGTGCCAATGCATCCGTGGCACTTGTTAGCAGTCAACCGATCCAGCATTCCTACTGCCACCATCTCCCCGACAGTGTTCAAACCCAGTGACAATGTACCTTCTATGCATCTCCTGTAGTTTATACCAGCCATTGGAGCTGATTATCAGTCCTCTCACACTGACACGTGCCCGGGATCTGGCATCCTTCCACCTACCAGCAGAGATGATGTACTCACTACCGACCAAACTCACAATCTATCCTTAGGGCTGGCTTCCTAGAAGCATGGCCAGTACAACCTGTTGGGTCATGTTTCCTACAAGCAGAGCATGAGACATGGGTTCCAGTGGTGGACTGAGGGACTGCTGCAGGGAATCCAGAAAGGGCAGATCAAGAAAACTATCAAGGATCAGGTCTTGCTGGATATCTGGTTCAGCATGATCTTAGGGAGACTTTGGAATACACTGGCAGCACAGAGGTGGTCTCATCATGGTCACCCTTAGATATCGGTAGCAGTGAGTCCCTGGCTGATGGTTACCCTTAAGAAAGGATCTTTTTTGTAGAAGGACAAATATATAGACTTTGCAGCAACTTGGATGGATTTGGAGTCAATCATACTCTGTGATCTATCACAGAAACAAAGAACAGAGTACCATTTGTTCTCACTCATAAGCTGACCTTGAACAATTACAATACTGTATGAAAGCATTTGGCAGTAATGGGAAACTGTCAG
>NW_007249871.1:445240-445873 GCF_000164805.1 Carlito syrichta | reverse complement strand
GCTGGGAAAACTGACTGACCACATGCAGAAGATTGAAACAGGATCCCTATCTATCCCCATGCACAAAGGTTAACTCCAAATGGATCAGAAACCTAAATCTAAAACCTCAAACCATAAGAACCTTAGAAAATGAAGGAAATACCCTCATGGATATCGGAACTGGCATCCAATTCCTGAACGAAACCTGAAACCCACAGGTCATAAGAGAGAAGATAGACAAATGGGACCTTATTAAACTGACAATCTTCTGCAAGGCCAAAGAAACCATCAAGAGAGCAGGGAGACAGCCTATGGACTGGGAAAAAGTATTTGCCAACACGAGGTCTGACAAAGGCTTAACATCCTGGATCTACAAGGAACTAAAACGTGCTGGGGGAAAAAAAAAACCCATTATAAAATGAGCAAAAGATATGAACAGACACTTCACCAAAGAGGACATCCGAGCAGCCAACAAGCACATGAAGAAATGTTCATCCTCACTAATCATCAGGGAGATGCAAATCAAAACCACACTGAGATACCACCTAACTCCAGTCAGAATGGCAATTATCAACAACCTTAAAAAATAACAGCTGCTAGAGAGGGTGTGACGAAAAGGGAACACTTCTACACTGTTGGTGGGAGTGTAAAACT
>NW_007249871.1:420641-445220 GCF_000164805.1 Carlito syrichta | reverse complement strand
CGGGGGGGGGAGATGGGATTAACAGTAGCAAATATCTGTCTGGGGATGGGGAAACACCTCTTATCAACAGGGTGCCTGAATGAAACATACTTGTACACCTAACCCTTAACTGTACCCCACAAAACCATAATAAAAAATATTGAAAAAAAAATTTTAAAATTTAAAAAAATAAATAAATACCTTAAAAAAAAAGCCCCTTCTATTACATGAACCTGTGCAGGGAAAAAAAAGAGGAGGAAGAGACTCTAGGAGTGAGTATATACAACATGAAAAGGCCATGTGAGTACACAGGGAGAAGGGGACATCTGCAAACCAAGTAGAGAGGCCTGGAGGAATCCAATTCTGCTGGCACGTTTAACGTATACTTCCAGCCTCCAAAAATGGAGAAGATAAATGTTTGCTGTGTAAACTACCTAGTCCATGGTATTTTATTATGACAGCCCTTGGAACTAATGCATAATAATTTCTTTTTTTTTTCTTTGAGTTGGAGTCTCACTCTGTCATTCAGACTGAAGTGCAGTGGCCACTCCTGGCCACCGCAGCCTCGACCTGCTGGGCTCCGGCAATCCTTCTGCCTCAGCCTTCCAAGTAGCTGGAACTACAGACGCACGCTACCACATCCGGCTAATTTTTTTGATTTATTGTAGAGATGAGGTCTCGCCAAGTTGCCCAGGCGGGTCTCAAACCCACGGGCTCAGGCAATTCACTCACCTCGCTTCCCAAGCCACGGGATTACAGGCTGAGCCACCGAGCCCTGCTAGTAATTTCTAACTCCTCAAATACATACACACACATACACACACACACACACACACACACACACACACATCAATGACTAGTCAAAGTACAAACTCATACGCATTCAGAATTAATGTAATATGATTTCTTATCATAATTTATTAAACATAAATTCTATCTATTCTATATTACTTGAAATAATAGCAACGAGCAATTCAGTTGTTAATATGCAGCACTCAGTGAAAAATTAAGTTGATATATGTTAAATCTTGACAAATTCAAAAAAGTCTTGCTATCATAAGGCTACTTGTATGTATGGCCTATTCCTAAATAACATACAAAAATTATAAGACCCCCCTTGCATTAAACAAAATATATTTACCTAATCTTAACTAATATCACAGTATCAGTTTTACTCAAAGTATTTTTAAAGCTGTCACATACATTTGAATTACTTCAATAAGTAATGTGGAAACTTAATTAAAATTTAGCCCCACCATTTTTTCTACTCAATATGATTGTTAAATAATCATAAAATGATTCAGTGATGTTTTCTTTATCAGCAGGTTTGTACAATAAATTATATTAAAAACTTAGAGGACTAAAAAGCATATAATCCCCTTTTTGCCAATAAACCTCTTAATGAGCAAGGTAGTTCCCCCCAGAAATTAACCATAGTCCATCTGCCTGCTTACATTCACAAAGGAAGGAGCACATACAAGTTTATAAACATAAAACCACCACCAAAAACCCAAACCACAATAAGCCCACCATTATCATTCAACCCAGGTGTGAGATGTGCCATTGGATCTTAAATATAGAGATTTTGGGGGGTGTTTTTTCAGTTGGAGTCTCACTCTGTTGTCCAGGCTGGAGTGCAGTGGCATGCTCAAAGCCACTGCAGCCTCGACCTGCTGGGCTCAGGAGATCCTTCCACCTCAGCCTTTCAAGTAGCTGGAGCTACAGGCATGTGCCACCACACCCAGCTGATTTTTTGATTTATTGTAGAGACAAGGTCTCACCATGTTGCCCAGGTTGGTTTTGAACCCGTGGGCTCAGGCAATCGTCGCATCCGCCTCCCAATGTGCTGGGATTACAGGCGTGAGCCACCGTACTTGGCCATAAATGTAGAGCTTTAAGACAGAAGTTTGACCAACAAAAATTGCTTACTTTATATTTAAATTGGATGACATTTTCCATATCTACAGCTTTAAATAGAAATAGAGATGTGAATAGAGATAAAGTTATAGATTTGATATAAAGATTGAGATTAACATAGAGCTAAAGAGAGAGAGAGAGACATAGAGACAGATATATGCCTGGAAAATATCAAGGTTTTTGGTTTTTATTTTGTTTTGTGTTTTCTACAGAAGTCTCTGATCTCATATTTTCTGTTGACTACCATCCAAGGACTGCACTTAGCTTCAAACTCAAAAGAATATCAATGGTTCCCCTGACCTTTGGAAGGTGCTTAGAAATCAAAGACATCCCCATCAGGAGAGGAATTCAAGAATATTTGAAACTACTGCTTATTATGCATATTACAGAAAGAATCAGATATTAGAAGTTCCCTAAAACACTAAGGTTATCCCCAACTCTGAGATATTGGAAATCCATGGCAAACATATTATATTTGTTGTCACCAAAAAAAGGCAACATCTCCTGTAACTGACTACACCAACATGTTAAGATAAGCCCCAAGTCTTGGAATCCATCCACTCACTTTATTGAGACTGACCAGAACACCAAAAGTCTGAATGCCACAAACTGACACTCAGGTGAATTTGGGTAAGATGAAAGAAGCAATTGATTAAACAATACTCTCCACCCACTCTCCTTCAGCTGTGATACACAGTCCTAAGGACTGTTCTATTGTCAGTTCTCTCTGTTTAATTCTTGTGCCTATCCCATTCTCTGAGTTTGCTCATGTCTTGAAGTTATATCTTGCCTGAGATTACCTTCTTTTTATTAATTCAAAAAGTATTTTAAAGTACATATCTGTCCCAAGCACTCTATTAAGCAGGAGGTACACAGTGCTGAACAAGATCATTTAGTCACTGCCTTCATAAGACTTATATCAAGTGAGGTAATCAAACATTGAACAGATCACAAATGTAAATGTATGAGGAAAGCTTAGTTAGCCCCTTAAAATGGGAAAAAGGGAAGTGAATTCTCCAATATGTTCTTAATATTATCCAGGAAAATATAAATGATAAATCACAAAAATGTTAGTGTACTCTTTTGTTTTAGGTTCAAATAATATATTTCAAACTGGTATGAAGTCCACAGTGAGGAATGACTTAGCAGCAATTGTCTTCATCTTTCTAAGCCAACACATGGGAGTCTGGAGCTTAGAATCAGGAAACACCTTATGATTAACTCCCTGATTGGCAGGAGAACCTACTGGAATCTCTTCCACAAGGTTCTATGACAATCTAAATGCTTTTCTTCATTCTCACACTATTTTATTCTGCAAGCATAAAATGTTCCAAATGTTGCAACACGTAAAATTATTTATTCTGAGATAGGCCACACAGTCAGTGAGGAAAGTACCATAGAAAATAAGCATATTAATTTACTACATTGATCTTTTTTCACAATAAAAAGATGAATCAGTCATTGTTTATAAACAAAGTGACTGAACATTTTGGCCTACAAATGTAAATTTAACAAAAGCCTCTGAAATCAGTGACCGATAGGTTAAAAAAGTTTCCACCAAGTGAAATTTCAGGAAAATTCCCATGTAGTCCTTTGGTCACCAATAATTGGGTGAAAATTTGGAAAAATACCAAGAGCAATCCACTTGTAGATTAGATCTATGTGAGTCCATACAGGAGAACCACTTGAAGCCACCAAAAATAGACACAGGTTTTCAACTTATCCATGAAACATATTTTCATTCCAGAAATTAAAATCTCATCACTTTATTTGTTGATTTCTTGAAGCTCCACCCAGTTAGCAAAGCAGAGGGCCTTCAGATCAATATGAAACAGTTATACAATCATCTTGAAAAGTAATTCTGTAATAACTATTATAATTTATAAGTATATATACTCTTTGTCCCATTAGGCTTACCTTAATGAATCTACCAGATATAAAGACATGTGAACATAAGAAAGAAGATGTTTATTGAGTCATCATCTTAATAACAATAATACAGTAAGGATCTGAATGTTCGTAATAGAAAAATGGATGAATAGGCTGTTATATAAAATGTTATGAAAACCTGTGTATCTTTTAAAAACAAGTGACAACACCACTTTATTGAAAGAGAGGGCTCCTCTGATATTTTCAAATCTTAAAATCTCAACAAATTTAATATTTTCATACCAAAACTGCAATATGTTTTGTCACTTGTTAAATGTAAATTAAGTAAAATTGGGTAACAGCCAAATATCACATGGTTTCTCAACAGTCAGATTGTGTGTAAAACCACTCTTCTTCTTTGCAATAATTTCAACAATGCCCTTTTCATCTCACTGTTTCGCAAGCTGTAGATCAGTGGATTCAGCAGAGGTGTGAGCAGTGAGTAAGACAGTGACATCAGCTTCTTGGTTTCGGGTGAGTAACCAGATTTGGGTTGCAAATAAGTCATACTGACTGTGCCACAGAAGAGAGTCACAGAGGTGAGATGAGAGGCATACATAGAAAAGGCCTTTTGTCTCCCAGTCGTTGATGGCATCTTCAGGATGACAAAAAAGATTCGAATGTAAGACAAGAGTATCAGCAAGAAAGGAACCAAAATAACCAAAAAGGTTCCTGCGAAGTCATAGATTTCAAACAAGAAGATGTCTGCACATGCAAGCTCTAGCACTGCTGGCGGTTTCACAAGAGAGATAATTAATTTCACTGGAGTCACAAAATGAAAACTAAAAAATACCCAAGTGGCCAGTACAGTAGCCACCATGATCCCTGAGACCCACAAAAACATTACAAATTTTAAAAGAATGCTTGTGCTCATAATCATTGGGTAGTTCAGAGGATGGCAAATTGTAGCAAATCAGTCATAAGCCAGGATCCCAAGAGAAAGCACTCATCACACACACACACACACACACACACACACACACACACACACACACACACACACAAGAATGAAATATATCTGTGCAAAACAACCCACAAAGGAAACCGTAGTTTTCTCAGTAGAGAGGACCACCAGCATTTCAGGTATGACTGCACTGAAACTCACTTCTACCACAGACAAGTTCAGGAGGAACAGGTACATAGGAACATGGAACCTTTGGTCTAGGGAGATGATGACTATTATGATGGCATTTCCCATCAAGGTCACTAGATAACCAAAAAAAAACCCCAAAGAGCTGTTCTTGGAGTTCAGGCAAGCTAAAAATGTCCAAGATGATGAATTCAATCTCAGAGCTTTGATTTTGCGTTTTCATTTTCAGAAGTGGAGCCCTACATTGATTTTGTAGACCTGGTAAATAAAGTATGAAGTCAAAGTTGATTAGCTAAGAGTTCCAGCCTTCATTCATGCCAGTTATTCTTGACAGAAGAAGAGAAGAGGAGCTCATCCTGTCAGAAATTTATTTCAGCAATTTTGGAGAATAGTCAGATACTCTGAATAATAAATCTTTCAAATATAAAGGAGAAGTGAATAATTCTGACTCAGAAATACTATCTGAAGAATATTCAATAATATCAAAGTTCTGTCACATCATGTACACTGTGTAGTTTGAAAATTAAACATAGCCTTAAAACAAATTTGAATATTTGATAACTTAGGTTCCTTTGCCACAAATAGTTATAGATAGCATCAATTTTTCTCAAATTTAAATAAGTATTTAAGAACACAAAATATAGTGTTGAAAAACAGATTGAAAAATATACTCCAACAATTTTGATAATAACCAAAAAATTCAAAGTTATAGCAAAGTAGCTATATGTTTAACTTGGAGTCAAGATATCTGGACTTGCTTATATCACTTTGAGCACATCACTGAACTTTCTGGATCTATTGTTTTCCCTGTAAAACAAAGATAAGGATATGGATATCATAAGGTATATGTGAGAATCAGGGGACTCGGGGATCAGTCTAAACTGCCTAGAGCAGTAAGAATGACCATACATTGTGTCTGAGGGGAGGAGAGAGACCAGAGAAATGAATCTCGGCTTATCCAGAATGCAGACAATAAGCTTAGACCGAGTTTCCTTTTTTTTTCTTTTCATCTCTGTTTTTGTAGAGAAGGGTCCATTGACAAGAAAGCTCTGCTGGTGGCAATAGGGTGCTAACAACACTTAGAGATGCATTCTCCCTAACCAGTGTCCAGTGGAAAATGTGCCTGTTAATCTGAGAAAAGGGAGTTCTCATCACAGAATCCAGTCCCAGGATCCTTCCCTTATCATTCACCGTGGTGAGATTACATGTCCATGCATGAACCAATCCTGTGCCCCAGAGATGGAAAAAGCTTCCTAAATAAATGCTTTTCATTATTTCTACCTCATAACAGCTCATGGTGGCTTTTTTTGTACTGATAGGTTGTATGTGCTGATGCCATTGATTGTATCACATTTGATGTACAATTTGTGGGAAGTCATCAACATTAAAGTCATGACATGTATACATCATGTATTTTAGATATCAATAAAAAGTATATGAAAAACATTTCAGATACATGCTAAAAAGGATAAAAAGTAATAATATTATTATCAAACTAAAATTCAAAGTCATTAGTCCTAAATCAAAAATAAATGTGGAGATTTTTCTCTCAAGCGATCCTCAAAGTTTGAGAGAGCAAATAGACAACAAAGAAATATACAATGCCGGGCGCAGTGGCTCACGCCTATAATCCTATCACTTTGGGAGGCTAAGGTGAGAGGATTGCCTGAGCCCACAGGTTTGAGACCAGTCTGGGCAACTTGTGAGATCTCATTTCTACAATAAATAAAAAAATTAGCTGGGTGGAGTGGTGCGCACCTGTGGTTCCAGCTACTTGGAAGACTGAGGCAGAAGGATCACCTGAACCCAGCAGATCGAGGCTGCAGTGGCCATGAGCATGCCACTGTGCTCCAACCTGGGCAACAAAGTGAGACTCCTACCAAAAAAAGAAAAAAAAGAAAAAAGAAAAAGAAATATACATAGGAAGATTTAAATAATAAAATTTTGATTTGACAGATGGTAATGAGAGCAAATATGAGACACAATGAACACTGTTTACATGGTAACTCTATATTTTAATCCAAAATGATCTATGAAATATTTACCAAAATTGATTATGTATTTTTTAAGAAAGAGGATCTCAGCTGGGCTCGGTGGCTCAGCCTGTAATCCCGTGCTTTGGGAGGCTGAGGTAAGTGAATTGCCTGAGCTCGCTGGTTCGAGACCGACCTGGGCAACTTGGCAAGACCTCATCTCTACAATAAATCAAAAATTAGCCGGGTGTGCTAGTGCGTGCCTGTAGTTCCAGCTACTTGGAAGGCTGAGGCGGAAGGATCGCCGGAGCCCAGCAGGTCAAGGCTGCGGTGGCCGGGAGCAGCCATTGCACTCAAGTCTGGGCGACAGAGTGAGACTCCAACTCAAAAAAAAAAGGAAGAGGATCTCAATAAATTCTAAAATCTTGGCATTCTTACACACAACATTTCTTGCAATAAAACTTCAAAGCAATCGAAAGTGGACAGGATAAAGAAAATGTGGTACATTTACATGATGGAATATTATGCAGCCATAAAAAAAAAAACAAAATTATAAACTTTGCAGCAACCTGGATGGAATTAGAGTCTATAATACTCAGTAATTTATCACAGAAACAAAGATCTGAGTACCACATGTACTCACTCATAAGTGGACCTTGAACATTTATCATAATACTATAAGAAAGGGATTGAAAGTAGGACACTGCCGGGGGAGAGTACATTACATCAATAAGGGTATCCACATTTTACCTGTATGATGACCACGTATGTACCTAACCCTTATTTGTACCCCACATTTCAAAAATAAAAGAATTTTTTTAAAAACTTCAAAGCAAATGAAATACAAAAGGAAAATCTAAATCTTGAGAATTTTAAAACCAGACGTATGTCTTATTTTAACAGTAAGTCAGAAATTAAATACAGACTACTAAGAAATACATTTTTCCTTTAAAAAAAAAAAAGGCAGAGTCTCACAATGTTGCCCAGGCTGGAGTGTAGTGGCATTCACAGGTATGATCATAAAGCACTATAGCCTCAAATCGTTGGGCTCATGTTATGCTCCTGCCTCAGTTTCCCCACCACTCTTCCTGGTGAAATTCATTTTTAAATTAAGGAACTCATTTTCATGTATTTATATGTTTAAAAGTGAATCCTTGTCTTCTAAAATGTGTTTTACCCTCTTAATTCCCCATCTCAGATAAAAGCAATTCCAAGCTTCTGGGTGCAAGGGCCAAAACCTTGGAATCATCCTTTTATCCATTCTTTCCTTCAAACTATATCACATCCATTAGCTTATACTTTGGCTCTTATTCAAAATACAGTGAACATTCTCACATATCCATGGACTAATACTGTGTTCCAAGTTACCATCCTCTCAGCTGGACAATTGCCATAGCCTTCAAACTTCTCCCTTTTTCTTCCCTTGCTCTATGCTCAAACTCACCAATAACTCCTAATTCCATTCAGTGTAGAAGCCAAACTCATGAATATAGATTATAGACCTATCCCCCCATTATGTTCTCAAATCCTCTCTAATTACATCCCCTGTTCATTCCTATCCAACCGGGTTAGCCTCCATGCTTTCTTGAATTCATCAGGTCTGTCTCTCTCATGGTCATAGCCTTTACTATATCCTGAATCTGGTCTATTACTCCCCAAGATGTTCTCTCCCTTAAACTGCTTTGCACAAGTACCATTTTCTCAGTAAGCTTTTCCCTAATCAATCTATTTAAAACTGAACCTCACCCCAACCACGTCTATCCTTCATTTTACTCAATACCACTTCTCTCCAGACATGTCTAAATCATAGGGATATGGAAAGTTGAAAATAAAAATATTGAAGATAATCTTCCAGGTAAATGCTTATCAGAGCTTTTATGTAATTATATTACTATTAATATCATAAAAGTAGATTTTAAGCCTAGTAATAAAAGACAGTCACTTCATGATCAGAAAAAGTTTAATTCTCCAAGAAGATATAACAATTCTGAACTTGCATATATCCAATAAACTGGCCACAAAATATATCAAGCAAAACTGACAGAATCACAAGGAAACTTAACAATTTGTGCCATAGTAGGAGACTTTAACATGCCTCATTAAGTAATTGATAGAGAAATAACCAAAATCATTAAGGATAAAGAAAATATTAACAACAACTTTAATATACTTCATCTAGTGTACATAGATGAATACTGTATCAACCACTGAGATAAAGGAAATTATTTTCAATCATATATAGAATGTTTTTAAAAACTGACAATACATCGGGCCACAGAGAAATTATCAACAACTTTTAATGCGTTTAAACCATAGAACATTTTCTCTGATTATAATGCTATTAGGAAAGAATCTATAATGATGCACATATATAACTAAGAATCATATATATGGTTTGGGTTAGGGTTTTTTTAGTCAGAATGTCACTTTGTCACCCAGGCTGGAGTGCAGTGGCACACTGACAGTCACCGCAGCCTTAACCTGCTGGACTCAGGCAATCCTTCTACTTCAGCTTTCCAAATAGCTGGAACTACAGGTGTGTGCCACCACACTTCGCTAATTTTTTGATTTATTGTAGAGATGAGGGCTTGCCAAGTTGCTCAGGCTGGTCTCAAACCTGTGGCCTCAGGCAATCCTCTCACCTTGGCCTCCCAAAGTGCTAGGATTATTAGCGTGAGCCACCCCACCCAGCCCATATATATGTTTATAATGTAAGAGATAAATTTATGAAAAGCATATGATATATGAAGAAATTTTAAAACAAAAAGGTTTTTTTACTGATAATAATGAATCCTATTATGCTTATGTTACAAAAAGGTAAACTTGGAAAGTGATAAAGTGTGTACTTCTAGACGACTGATAAAAGATCACTTCTCGGCCTTTTGACTAAGATCAAGTGTAGATGGCTGAAAAAAAATTCAAAGAAAATAAAGATAGAAAAGTATTAACAAAAAAGCATCAAGGAATGAAATAAAAAGTAAACAAACAGCAGGGCTCAGTGGCTCAGCCTGTAATCCTGCGCCTTTGGGAGGCTGAGGTGAGTGGATTGCCTGATCCCGCGGGTTCGAGACCCGCCTGGACAGCGAGACCTCATCTCTACAATAAATCAAAAACTCAGCCGGGCATGGTAGCGCATGCCTGTAATTCCGGCTACTTGGAAGGCTGAGGCGGAAGGATCGCTGGAGCCCAGCAGGTCGAGTCTGTGGTGGCCAGGAGCGGCCACTGCACTCCAGTCTGAGCGACAGAGTGAGACTCCAACTCAAAAATAAAATAAAAAATAAAATAAAAATAAAATAAAATAAAGTAAACAAACATAGAAAGAATCAAAAAAGGTAAAAGTTTTTTGAAAATCATAAGAAATCTATGATTAAAGTAAAGGCAGAAAAGAAAAAAGTAAGCATTATTAAAAATTTTAAAAGAGGGTGTCATCATAAATTCCGTAGACATTATGAAAATAGTCATGCCATAAATTTGAAGTTAAGACCCTATGAATTAATTCTCAGAAAAATGCACACTACCAAAATTGAAAAAAGGCCACAAAATCTAAATAATCCAACAAGTGTTCAAAATATCAAATTGGTAATAATAAAAAAAACTTTCCAGAAAAGAAAGCACATGCTTAATGGATTCATTAGTAAGTGCCTCCAACTATTTAAAAAATAAATAAAATTGATCTTGTAAAAAACGTTCTGAACATTAAGAAAGGGTAATGTTCCCAATTATTTTATGAGGCTGGCCTACCCTTAACACAAAAGTGAAACAATTTTAGCCTATGAAAAGAAAATTGTAGGTTAATCCTCTTCATAAATATGAATGCAGAAATCCTAAATAATATGTAAGTTGATTCCAGCAATATATAAGAAAGAATATGCACCAAGGCCACATTAAATTAATCTCAAAAACACAAGATTAATTCAGTGCAAGAATATCAATCAGTGTAATTCAGTACATTAATGGATTAAAGGAGAAAAATTATAGTCATCACATATGATACAGAACAGTATTTGAGAAAAATCGAGCAACCATTTATGATGAAAGTTCTTAGTAAACTGGGAAAGAAGAAAACTCCTTTAACCAAAAATGGTTGTCCACAAAATATCTACAGCAAAAATTATATTCAATAGAAAAACTTTGAAAGCTTTTCCCATTTGAGATAATGAAAAGAAGAAAGAAACTCACTATCAGCATTCAATATTGCACTGGAAGTCCTAACAGATAAGCCAAGAAAGAGAAATTTAAAGTATAAGGATTGGAAATAAATGAACAAAATAGCTAGTTTTCACACATGATTGATAGTGTACAGAAAAGCATAAAAGAATCTAATAACTTTAGGATTAACAAAACTAAAAATTAGTTTATAGAAAAGATAAACAAAATCGACAAATCTTTAGCTAGACTAGCACAGGAAAAAAGAGAAGACTCAAGCAAAATCTGAAATGAAAGAGAATTTACAATGATATTACAGAAATACAAAAGATCATAAGTAACTATTATAAAATTATACACCAAAAAATAACCTACACGAAATGGATAAATAATCTATAAGAAATGGATAAACTTCTAGAAAAATACAACCTAGTAAGACTGAATCAGGCAAAAATAGAAAATCTGATTAGACCAATAATGAGTAAGGAGATTGCATCAGCAACTTTAAAAATAAGTTTCATATAAAAAAAAAAAAAAGCCCAGGATCTACTTTACCACAAAATTCTATCAAAAAATTGTTTTTTGGCCAGGCACTGTGGCTCAAGCCTGTAATCCCAGCACTTTGGGAGGCCAAGGTGAGGGGATTGCCTGAGCCCAAGGGTTTGAAACCAGCCTGGGCAACTTGGTGAGACCTCATCTCTACAATAAACCAAACATCATTGGAGCGTGGTGGCTCACATCTGTAGTTCCAGCTCCTTGGAAAGCTGAGGTGGAAGGATTGCCTGATCCCAGCAGGTCGAAGCTGTGGTGGCCATGAACATGCCACTGCACTTTGGCCCGGGCGACGGAGTGAGGCGACAACTCAAAAATATTTTATTTTTGATATTAAAAAAAATGTTTTAGAGATACTGTGTTGTCCAGGCTGGAGTGCAGTGACTATACATAGATGCAATCACAGCTTAGTGCAGCCTCAAACTCCTGGCCTCAAGTGATTCTCCCACCTCAGTCTCAGAAGTAACTGAGACTATGAACCTATTAAAGGCCCAGTTCTTACTGCTGTTACATTAAGAATGAGTTTTCATGTGAGTTTTAGAGGGTACAAACACAGCAACAGAATATTCCAAACTCATTTTACAAGGACAGTATAATTCTGATACCAAAGTCAGGGAAGGATACCACATGGAAAAAAATAATAACAGGCTAATATCACTGATGAACATAGATGCAAAAATTCTCAACAAAAGATCAGGAATTCAAATTCAAGCCCATTAAAAAGATTGTTTAGCATGATCAGGTGAGATTTATTCCAAAGATACAAGGCTAGTTCCACATATGTAAGTCAAAAATGTGATCAACTATATCAACAAAATGAAGGACAAAAATCACATGATCATCTCAATAGATGCAGAAAAATAATTTGGTAAAATTCAACATCTTTTCTTGATTAAAAAAAATCTCAAAAAATTAGGTCTAGAAGGAATGTACCTCAATACAGTAAAACCATATATGTGACAAGCCCACAGCTAATACCACACTCAGTGGTGAAAATCTGAACTTTTCCTCTAAGATCTGGAACAAAACAAGTATGTTCACTCTTGCACTCTTGTCACTCTTGCCACATAGTACTGGAAGTCCTAGCCAGAACAATTGGACAAGAAAAAGAAATACGAAACATCCATATAGGAAAAAAAGAAGTAAAACTATCCCTGTTTGCTGATGACATGATGATGACATGAAAACCTTTAGAAGTTCACCAAATAACTATTGGAACTAAAAACAAATTCAGGAAAGTTGCAGTTACAAAATCAACATGTGAAAATCAGAAAAGTTTCTAAAAACTAACAATAAACTATCCAAAAAACTAAGATAGCAATTCCATTTAAAATAGTATCAAAAAGCCGGGCTCAGTGGCTCAGCCTGTAATCCCGCGCCTTTGGGAGGCTGAGGTGAGTGGATTGCCTGAGCCCGTGGGTTCGAGACCCGCCTGGGCAGCGAGACCTCATCTCTACAATAAATCAAAAAATCAGCTGGGCATGGTAGCGTATGCCTGTAATTCCGGCTACTTGGAAAGCTGAGGCGGAAGGATCGCCGGAGCCCAGCAGGTCGAGGCTGCGGTGGCCGGAAGCGGCCACTGCACTCCAGTCTGGGCGACCGAGTGAAACTCCAACTCAAAAAAAAAAAAAAAAATAGTATCAAAAAATATTTAAAACACTTAGAAGTAAATTTAATCAAGGAAGTAAAAGATCTGTATGCTGAAAACTGCAAATCACTGATGAAAGACACTTAAGAAGACACAAATAAATGGAAAGATACTCTGTGTTCATGGACTGGAAAAATTAATATTTTTTAAATGTCCATACTACCCAAAGTGATTTACAGACCTGATGCAATGCAATCAAAGTTCCAAAGTTATTTTTCACAGAAATAGAAAAAAAAGTCTAAAATTTGAATGGAACCACAAAAGGCTCCAAATAGCCAAAGCAATTTTGAGCAGAAAGAGCAAAGCTGAAGACATATCACTCCCTGATTTCAAAATGTATTATAAAGCTATTTGTTAAATAAAGTTTAACCCAAAGCTGCCCCCTTGCACATTTTGGGTTCGAGCTAGTGATTTCACTGTAATTTTTCACATAGTGAGCTGTAACCTAGTCAGATGTATAAACAGACTGTATGTAACCTGCTCTTGTGCCAATCACTTAGTTTGGGCCAAAGGTGGCCAACTGTTCAAACTAGAATCATATAAGGTAAACACTGAGCTGTAACCAATCTGACTGTTTCTGTACCTCCCCTCTGTTTTCTGTATATCGCTTTCCTTTTTCTGTCTATAAAACTTCTTCCACTATGTGGCTATGCTGGAATCTCTCTGAGCCTACCCTGGTTCAGATGTACCTGATTTGCTAATCTTTCTTCATTCAATTAAACTATGCTAAACTTAATCTGTCTTAAGTTTTGTCCTTTTAACATATTGTAATCAAAACAGCATGGTACTGACATTAAAACAGATATAACAACGAATGGAATAGGCTAGAAAGTTTAGAATTAAGCCTAATAATTTACAGTCAGTTGTTTTTCAACAAAGATACCAAGACCCATAATAATCAAAGGACAGTCGCTCAATAAACGGTGTTGGAAAAACAGGATATTCACTTGCAGAAGAGTAAAATTAGACCCTTATCTCACACCACATACTAAAATCAACTCAAAATGCCTTAAAGACTTAAATGTAAGTCCTAAATATGAAAAATTACTAGAAGAAAATATATAGAAAGTCCCCCTCACATTGGTCTGGACAATGATTTCTTGGACATGACTCCAAAAGCATAGGCAACAAGAGCAAAAATAGATAAATGGGGTTATATCAAATTAAAAAGCTTCTGCACAGCAAAGGAAAAAACAGAATAAAGAAATACTTGCATCAGAATCACCAGGGAACTTGCTAGAAATGTGATTTATGAGATTGTACTACAGATCTACTGAAATGGACACTCTTTGTGTGTGTTTCAACAATATGTGTTTTAATTATCTGTACAGGTGATTCTGAAACACACCAAACTTTGAGAATCATTGCAAATAGCACACCCTGGAGAAAATAGCACACAATCCTCTTATTTGTGGTTGCATGAGAACTGCATGAGTAGGCTGGTAGTAAGGCCTTCCCAGGATCTGCTTTGGCACATGGAGAAGCAGGTAGGCATAGATAAACAAAGATCACACGAATGTGCCATTTTTGAGGAAGCTACTTGTGAGTAGCATAATATGGAGTGATAGGAACTCCAATCATCTGATAGTAGGGGAGCAGTACACTAACTCATTATTGTTAAAAAGATTAAGCTGTGTTATACAGCAATGGTTCTCAAACTTTAAAGTATCTCCAAATCATCTAGGGATCTTATTAAAATGCAAATTGGAATTCATTATGTCTGGGGTAAGACCTGTGATTCTACATTTTTATCACTCCTAGTGAAACCTATGTGTCTTAAGTTTTGTCCTTTTAACATACTATAATCAAAGCAGCATGGTACTGACATTAAAACAGATACAGTTGAATAGCAAGTCTATGACAAATGTTACTGTAAACCAGAAGTCTTCCATGCTGACTGGAGACATGGCCTAGCCCCGTCTCCAAACAAGCATCCAGTCCAGAAAACATCCAGTCCAAACAATATAGTCATAGAACTGATATATATTATGACCAAAATTATTGCCAAGTTGTTTTTAAACCCATGAAGTAACTACTTCCAAAAAAGAAAATCACAGAGCAAAAAAATGTATATGCTGGAGGAAAACATGGCAAAACAACAGAAACTGACATAACAAACTATAACTAGCAGAATTCAGGAAAGGTGTTGAATGAAAAAAAATCATTAATATTAAGTCCATGTTGAAAGCACTAAAAAAGAGAATTAGATACCGTTGGAACATAGTAGTAAGAAGAGAACAGAATAATCAGCCAAAATAAAATAGAAAGAACACTTTATTTTTGTTTTGTTTTTTGAGTTGGAGTCTCACTCTGTCGCCCAGGCTGGAGTGCAGTGGCACACTCACAGCCACCACAACCTCAACCTGCTGGGCTCAGGCAATCCTTCTGCTTTAGCTTCCCAAGTAGCTGGAACTACGGGCATGCACCACCATGCTTGGCTAAATTTTTTATTTATTGTAGAGACAAGGTCTCACCAAGTTGCCCAGGCAGATCTCGAACCCATGGACTCAGGCAATCCTCTCACCTCAGCCCCCCAAAGTACTGGGATTATAGGCGTGAGCCACTGTGCCCAGCTGAAATGAACAGACTTTGAATAATTAGAATGAGAAGCATAGCTTTGGAAAAACGTATATACATAATTGATGTACCTAAAGACCTAAAAAACACTTTAAAAATTGATCCAAGGAGTGAGGGTATGAATGGTATCTAATGCATAAATTATATATTTAGAACTGATATGATGTTCACAGTGGGGAAAGATTTCAGCAGCAACTTTTTTATGTTTCTAAGCCATGTGTGTGAGGTCTAAAGCTTAGAATCAGGAATCACCTCACGACCACCTCCTTTATCAGCATGGGACCTGCTGAATTATTTCCCACAAAGTTCTACTCCAGTCCAGATGCTTTTCTTCATTCTCCCACTATTTTATTCTGCAAGCATGAAATGTTTCAAATGTTGCAACATGTAAAAATATTCATTCTGAGACAGACCACACAGTTAGCGATGTGACTTAAACACCACAGAAAACAGTCACAGTTAATTACACTGGTTTTCCACAATAAGTACCAAAAAAAAATCCGGGGGCACTTTGCCCTACAAATGAAAATTTAACAAAAGCCTCTGAAAACAGTGTTCTGTAAGTTTAAAATGTACTATCAAGTGAAATTTCAGGATAATTAGTCCTCTGGTCACCATCATTGGATGAATATTTGGAAAAATAACAAGAGCAATCCACTTTTGGATTACAACCTGTGTGAGTTCATAAAGTATAACCATTTGGGGCCTCCAAAAAAAATACGTGTAGGTTTTCACCTTATTCATGAAACAGATTTTTATTTCAGAAATTAAAACCTCATCACTCTATGTATTGTCTCTTGAAGCTCTACCAATTAGCAAAGCAGAGAGGGCCTTCAGGTCAAGTTGAAGCAGTTTGCAATCACCTTGAAAAGTAATTCTGCAATAATGATTACACTTTATAAGCATACATATTCTTTTCCTCATCAGTCTCACTTTCATTAACCTATCACTCAGATATAAAGACAACAATGCATATAAACATATGAAACAAGGTATTTATTGAAGCATCATCTCAATGACAATAATACAGTAAGGCCCTGAATGTTCATAATAGGAAAAGTGGATGAATAGGCTATTGTATAAAATGTTATAAATACTTATTTATCTTTTAAAAAAAAGAAGCGACAGCAGCACTTCATTGAAAAAGGATATTTTGAATGTTAAAAAACTAGGAAATTTAACACATTCATACCAAAGAATGAAATCCGTTTTTGCCACTTGTTAAATTTATATAAGGAAAATAGGAAAATTATCACATGGCTTCTCAACAGTCAGATTGTGTGTAAAACCATTCTTCTTTGCAATAATTTCAACAAAGCCCTTTTCATCTCACTATTTCGCAAGCTGTAGATCAGAGGATTCAGCAGAGGTGTGAGCAGTGAGTAAGACAGTGACATCAGTTTCTTAGTTTCAGGTGAGTAGCCAGATTTGGGTTGCAAATAAGTCATATTGGCTGTGCCATAGAAGAGAGTCACAGAGGTGAGATGAGAGACACACGTGGAAAATGCCTTTTTTCTTCCAGTTGTTGATGGCATCTTCAGGATGGCAAAAAGGATTCGAATGTAAGACAAAAATATCAAAAAGAAAGGAACTACAACAATCAAAATGGTACCTGTGAAGGCATAGATTTCAAACAAAAAGGTGTCTGCACATACAAGCTCTAGCACTGCTGGGGTTTCACAAGAGAGATGATTAATATAACTGGGACCACAGAAAGGAAAACTAAATACCCATGTGGTCTGCACAGTAGCCACCATGATCCCTGAGGCCCACGAGAACATTATTAATTTCATAAGAACCCTTTTGTTCATAATCATTGGGTAGTTCAGAGGATGGCAAATTGCAACAAATCGATCATAAGCCATTGCTCCCAAGAGAAAACACTCAGTCCCACCAAAAAAAAGAATGAAATACATCTGTGCAAGACAACCCACAAAAGAAATCGTAGTTTTCTCATTAGAGAGGACCACCAGCATTTCAGGCATGATGACTGCACTGAAACTCACTTCCACCACAGACAAGTTCAGGAGGAACAGGTACATGGGAGCATGGAGACTCTGGTCCAGGGAGATGATGACTATTATGGCAACATTTCCCATCAAGGTCACTAGATAAATAACCAAGAAAATCCCAAAGAGCTGCTCTTGGAGTTCAGGAAAGTTAGAAAAGCCCAAGAGGACGAATTCAGCCACAGAGCTTTGATTTTGTGTTTTCATTTTCAGAAGTGGAGCCCTACATTGACCTAGTACAGAAAGTATGAAGTCAGTCTATTAGCTGAGAGTTTCAGTCTTCATTCACCCCAGAAATTCTCGGCAGAAGATGAGAAGATGAGACTTTCCTGTCAGAAAATCATTTCAGCGATTTTGGAGAGTGGCTAGATACTTTGAATAATAAATCTTTCAAATATAGGGAGAAGTGAATAATTCTGGCTCAGAAATACTGTCTGAAGAGTATTAAATAACATCAAAGTTCTATCATATCTTATATACTATGTAGTTTGAAAACTAAACATAGTCTTAAGGCAAATATAAATATTGGATAAGTCAGGTTCCATTCCCATTACACAGTTATAGATAGCATCAATTTTCTCAATTTTAAATAAGTATTAAACTTAAGAACACAGAAAATAGTGTTAAAAAGTAGATAGATTGAAAAATATGCTCGAGCAATTTTGATAACAACCAAAAAATTCAAAGTTTTGGTAAAGTAGTGATATGTTTATTATTAATATTTCTTAACTTCAAATGCCTGTATGTGAGAGGCAGAGGAGTTTATATTTTAGATGCAACTATCTTAGGTGACCTATTGACTATATGAATTGACTTCAGGCTTACTGATTCCTGCTCATCCTGGATCTGGCCAGTTACATTGAGATTGACCTGGATGGGAAGTTTTTAGGGCCAGTTTTCCATGACCCATCCATGTGACTACAATAACTGAAGAAAGAGCCCTTTTTGTCATTTAAACCTGTAATTTGGAAGTTCTCTCTCTCTCTCTCTCTCTCTCTCTCTCTCTCTCTCTCTCTCTCTCTCTCTCTCCTTCTCCTTCTATCTCTTTCTTCTCCCAGTCCCCACTTGGCATCTCATCAAGTTCATTTAATTATTAATTATTCAACAAGCACTTATTGACCACTTTCCATTTTCTCTGTATGTTCAGGCAAACATCTGAGAGCAGAATTCAACACAGTGAGAACTAACCACACTACATGAAATAGCTTCTGACCCCTTAAATATACTGTCTAAATCTTATGTCATATACTTTTCTCTTTTTTCCCAGTATTACCAACTGAAATTAAATATACATATAATTCTCAATCTCTCACTAAAATACTAACCTATGAAGAGTAAAGATTTAGTTTCGTTCTTTGTTTTATATATACAATGCTTACAACTGTCCCTGACCCTTAACAGATAGATGCTAAGTTAACGTTTGTTGAACAAGTGAATAAAAATATTAGAAAAATCAGGATTCTGACTTTAAAATAGAGAGTGTCTAAAAGAAAAGTAAAACCAGTATACAGCATCATTGAGAAGCAAAAGTAGTAACAAGTTCTTTAGAAATTTAAAAGAAGGAAGGATTGCTTCTGCATGAGAAAGGGGAGCAAACATAATCACGGGATGTCATGGGAGTTAGGGAGGAAGGAGAAGACATAAGAAAGAAGGTTTATTTGCTCAAGTCAAAAGGAACTTGACACCATAGTCTAAAATGGAGGCTTACTGACCTTGTGTGATATTTTAAAAACCAGAGAAAAATTCACTGTGAAGGTAAGGAAACGAGGACAGAAGACACATCTAAAGACATGCAATGTTGTCTTGAGTATAGATCTATAAGACATAAGCAGACAGTAGAAGGCAAGTTGACTGATTTTTCATTTTGACAATAGTCATGCTTTAAAATCAAATGCCTGTATTAGCCACATTAATTATATTTTGGATGCCGAAAAAATCGTAAAATTAGTAAAATAGGCTCCATAGGAGCAAATATTTCAAACTCATTTCTAATGACAAAATAAACCCCCAAAATGTGTATTCAGTTCCAAATATATAAAAATGAATGGGTTTTAAAACATTAATTATATGAACACAAGGAAAGGATCAGCAGTTGATGGACACTGCCAAGGGAGGGATGGAGGGAGGGAGGGGGCACGTGGCTCCACAAAGGGTTCCTGGTCCTAAGCCAGGGGAAGTAAGGGCCTGTTGGAGGTCTAAACTTCACCTACATGGAGCCTGCTTATGTAGCTAATCCTGACTTGTACCTCACATATCTACAATAAAATAAAATTTTAAGAAATTAGAAAATTTAAAGTATCATATAAAACAGATACCCTTTATAGGACTGGTTAACAGCATGTAATGGAGCAAAACTGTCATGAGTGGTAAAGAGCAACTGACCATGAATGTTCCCTCTTCTCTTCATATCTTGGAAGACCCTCATGGCGCCTTGGATGGCTCACTAACAAGTAGCCCTTTCACTAACATGTAACACTTAGGCAGAACATTTTCTTCCCTAGACTTCAGTCTCTCAATGGAAAGAGGTAATTGTTGAACTTAGTGACCAAGTTCCCTTCGGTTGCAAACTTCTAGGATTTGATGGTTAGTGTTTGCAAAATACTTATACCTCTATGATTGCCTGAACTTTTCTCTGAAGTAAAAAAAAGAAAAAGAAATTGACTAACATCAGACCAAAAATCTGACAGATTCAAATGTGCCTAATGACTCCTGAGCACTGAGTCATCACTTCAACAGCATCTGTAACTATCAATGAGGAAACTGCAAATAGAAACCCACTAACAGACACACAGTAGAATCTTCTTACCTATTGACTCTGTCTCTTTAATTTTCATGCTACTTTATCAGATGTTTCACTTCTAGTCGAAAGTCATCTATTGATAAATATGACTCAGTGGTTCTGTGCACTTATTCCCTAACATTATATTACTTAGAATCATACACCCTGATGAATCCCTCCCTGGAGAATGTAGAAGCACTTCCTTCAGAGCCTCCCATAATTTTCTATGATCACTAAAGAAGCTTGAACTTGGCTCCCTCAGGTGAGAAAGCCCAAGAGTACCAACTTGGAGCACCACTCTTTCATATGTGTCTGGGGAATGAATACCTCTTCACACAAGAAACTCAATTTCACCATGACACCTACCAATAGGTTGTGAGAGCAGAGGTTGAATGAATGTTGCCACTAGGGAAAGAAGAGAGGGGTGGGATGAGGATGTGAGCAAAGGCAGGTGACCTAGAGGTAGAGGATTTGATTGGACAGAATACACAGGTTGTGCAATGCAGGAAACAAGTTACTGAAATTTTTGAGAAAAAAAATGTCATTACAGTTAATTTCAAGGACTTAAAATATCTGGACTGGTTTGTGTCACTTTGAGCAAATTCTCAAACTTTCTTAGGGATACATTATCCCTAACTGTTGGGAGCCGGCTGTGGAGGCCCGCCTGAGCATTACAGATCCAGGCGGGCTGCAGACCCTGAGACCACTAGGATGAGTTCAGGAGCTGATGGCCCATTTCCTCTTCCCTTTTCTTCTGTTTGGCATGTCTCACCAGCAGGGACTTTGATGATCTAAGCTTGAAACTTCAAGAGTACGACAGGCATGGCTAACTCTAGGGATCCATTGTTCCCATTTTTCATAGACTGTGATTTTGGCCTTTCAGTCAATTACGGTTCAAACTCGGGTCACATTCGGGAGCCTTATATACAATACAAGCTTCTTTATAAGATTTAAAAGTATATTTGTAGAATTAGTATATACATATGGAGAGCTGTTTTCAGCTTTAGATGGTATAGATGATTATCTAGAGTTACCAGAAATGGCCCAGCACGAGCTTTGGGCTGGGCCACATTCCTAAGGGCCCAGTACATACTTTGGACTGGGCTGCTTTCTTTCAAACCGGTTTTAGCTACAATTAGTGCAGAGTTTTTCTACTTATTATAGAAACTGAATTTATTTTATTTATAAAAAGTATTGTGGAATAGGTTATGCTACATCAGAGAATTATGTTAGTTCAAGCATGATCAAATATGATATTCTGAGGTTTAATAAGAATACAGCTAACTTTAGAAATTTCATTCTTCCCATTTTCTACTAATTGTGGTTTTGGCTTTAGTACAATTTCCAGTTTATATTTGGGTTTTATTTTAGAAACTTTATTGCTGATGATCAGCTTTATATATTAGGATTAGTAATTAGAAACTTTTATAGAAGTTAAGATAGATATATAGGATTTTAGAATAGCCATTTTGTTAAGAGATTGTAATCAATTGTTCCTAGAAATGGCCCAGCATGATCTTTGGACTGGGCCACATTCTTTAGGAACTGGTTTGAGCTATAAATAAGAAATTCTATAGTATAGGTAGAATTAGCACAGAATAGAAAGGATTTAAGTTAGTCATTAGGTGTTGTGTATGCATAAGCTTTAGAAGTTATTGATTATTAGAATATTATGATGTTAGAATTGTTGTATTATTTTTGAGGAACATTAACTAAGCATGAGGAATAGTGAGATAATATTGGGATTGTCCTTCCTCATGCTTGAGGAAACACCTGGTGGGTGGGGGACGCCCCTCATCCACTTGGTTTTGTGTTCACGTGAAAATCTTGTGATTTTGCCTGTGAAACTTTAGGATAAAAGGCTTACAGTTTGTCCCATTAAACGGTTTCTGCACTAGACAGGAATCTAGTCTCTTTCTTTCTTTTTCTTTATATCTATCCCTCCATCTTTCTTTCTTTTAATATCTATCCCTCCTACAGAATCAGCTTCTGCACTAGACAGGAGCCCAGTCTCTTTCTTTCTCTTTATTTCTCCAGAATAATCACCAACACCCTCACACCTCCCAGGGACCCCCTGAATCTCTCTGCAGGGGCTGCCCCCCCACACCTAACCAGTGTCCAGTAGGAAATGTCCCAATTATCCTAAGGAAAGGAAACGTTTCTCACTCACAGAATCCAGTCCCAGGACCCCTCACATATCATTCACCTTGAAGAGATTTCATCCTCACACATAAACCAGTCTCATGCCTCAAAGATGAGGAAAGCTGCCTAAATACACAAGTATACTTTTCATGATTCCTGCCCCATAGTGTTGCAATCTCCAGAGTGGCACTGCCAACCTGAGATCCACACAGTGACCAAAGATGTAATGGCCTGCGGATAGGGGAACATGGCGGCACCCAACAACTTGGGGATGACAACAGCTGGAGCCCCAAGGAGTATTATAGCTCACAGCTGTTTTAATTATGGCTGTTGCTTAGAGAATCCAGAGTTCTTGTCTCATGACCAAAAAGAATAAGGAGAGTAGACACTGAGGAGTGAGTGAGTGTATTAAGTGACAGGAAAGCTCTCAGCAGTTGGAGGGGACGCAAACGTGGGTTGTCAGAGATCAGGCTGAGCTCAGGGTTTTTTTACAGGTTTCAAATGGGGAGGTACGTGCTGACTGGTCGGCAGTAAGGATTGAAAATACACCAACCAGCCGGGCTTGGTGGCTCAGCCTGTAATCCCGCACCTTGAGAGGCTGAGGTAAGTGGATTGCCTGAGCCTGCGGGTTCAAGACCTGCCTGGGCAACTTGGCGAGACCTTATCTCTACAATAAATCAAAAATTAGCCGGGCATGGTAGTGTATGCCTGTAGTTCCAGCTACTTGGAAGGCTGAGGTGGAAGGATCGCCGGAGCCCAGCAGGTCGAGGCTGCAGTGGCCGGGAGTGGCCACTGTACTCCAGTCTGGGCAACAGAGTGAGACTTCAACTCAAAAAAAAAAAAAAGAAAATACACTAACCTAATTGGTCAACAGTAAGGACCCAAAAGTGACAGGATAGTGTATAGGACCCCTGGGGAGAGAATTGAAAAAAGGTCCATCAGGAAAAAGTACACGAAAAGGGAAAAAGCATGCGAAAAGGGAATGAGTTTGGGTTTTTGTCCAGAATTTGCAGCTTTGTTTCTTCAGGCAAAATGAGGGAGTTTTACCAGTGACCACCCTGTCTACCTAACTGGTTTCTTTCTTCCTCCTCTCTCATTAGCATCTGGTGGGACTTCTGTTGTACTGAAAAGGTTCTACATAGCGATACCAGCGATTGTATCACAAAGTGTACAATTTGTGAGAAGTCATCAACATGCAAAGTCATGACTTTTACACCTTTCTATATGTATATTAGATTTCAATAAAAAGTGAATTAAATAATTTCAGACAACACGCTAAAAAAATAACATAGGAATAACGTCAATTTCTAATTCAAAACCAATGTGTCACTGATGTAACAATCATCAAAATGTGGAGATTTTAACATACCTTCTTCAAGGTTTGTGAGAACAAATAGACAATAATGAAATACAAGTCAGAAGATATGAATATTAAAATTTTGATTTAGTAGATGGTAATGAAAGCAAATATGACACAGAAAAAACATTTTACCTCACTATACATTTTCATCCCTAGTGTCTATGCAATTTTACAAAAACTTATTAGGTATTTTGACAGAGAGAAAATTTCAGTAAATTTCAAAATCTTGACAATCATATACACACATCATTCCTTGAAATAAAACTGCAAAAAATAGAAAAGGAACACTAAAGCCTTAGGGGGGAAAAGCTAGAAACAAGCTAAAAAACAGATAAATTCTTGTCTTCATTTCATAAAAATAAAATGTACATGCACACCTCAGACTGATTACTTTTAGGAATGATAGAATTGCATAAGAGGGTGAAGGTATTGTTTTTTTTTTTTTTGAGTTGGAGTCTCACTCTGTCGCCCAGACTGG
>NW_007249871.1:336715-420621 GCF_000164805.1 Carlito syrichta | reverse complement strand
CTGAGTAGCTGGAATTACAGGCGCGCGCTACCACGCCCGGCTGATATTTTGATTTATTGTAGAGATGAGGTCTCACTGCCCAGGCGGGTCTCGAACCCACGGGCTCAGGCAATTCACTCACCTCAGCCTCCCAAAGGCGTGGGATTACAGGCTGAGCCACCAAGCCCGGTTGAGTGGAGGTATTTTTGAGAAAAACTTTTCTGTATTTATTTTATAGATCCATTGCTTGAATTTGAAATAAACGAATTACTTTCATAAACGACCACGAATAGCCAAAACAATCCTTAGGGAAAAAAATAAAGCAGGACTATCACTTTTGTAATAAATAAAAGCAAAGGTTTTTTAAAATGGAAAATGTAATTCAAGTTTTTAAGTGGCAAGATAAATATAGTACTGTCCTTATAGAAATTACCTCCAATTAATAAACAGAAACCTCAACTTCATGTGCAAAAAAATTTAGGACATATCTTAACCTAAGTTACAATATGGTGAAGGAACTGTAAAAATACAGTGAGGCCAAAAGAAGGGATGTGCATTCAGAGGGGATGTAGCAGGAGCAGTTAAGATTAATCTAGAAGAGCCAAGTTCTCCAGAGCTGTGGTTCCCAAAGTGTGTTCCCTAAATCAACAGCATCAGAACCATTAGAGAACTTATTAAAAATGCAAATTATCAGATTCCACTGCAGAGCTACTAAAACAGACACTCTTTGTGTGGGGCCCAAAAATCTGTGTTTTACCATCAGTTCAGGTAATCCTTAAAGCGATTAAAATATGCTAGTCTGACATACTGACTATTTAAATTAAAGGTATTTGAAAGACAGCAGGTCCACAAGATGACTCTGAGCTTCATGCTGTTTTTGAAAAATAGGAGGTGACATTTTCATGTGAAGGCCACAGTATCCTTATCCTCAAGGAGAAGTCGAGACAAAGAAGAATTCCATACAGACCTTGTTAAAATAACATATCTTTTACTTCCCCACATAATTTAATTGCTTCTACACAACTTACTCTTCTTTGTTCAGTCTAATACGTAAGTAACTGACTCTGCATCTTTGGGTCTTCATTTCTTTATGAGGGTTCTCATGTCATGTAAAATTTGTTAGATGTTTTACTCCTCTTCATCTGTCTACATCAACTTAATTCTCAGACTCAGGTAGGAACTCTAAGAAGAAGAAAATGGAATTTTTCCACTCCTGCATTCTAATACACACTAACATTTGAGAATCACTGCAGTGGCACATTCTGGATGTCAAAACCCATAATCCTCTTGTTTGTACCCACGAGAACTGGATGGGTAGGCTAATAGTAATGGCTTCCCTGAAGCTGTTTGACACAATTAAAAAGCATGTAGGCATGGATGAACAGAGTCACACAACTCTACCAGAGTTTCAGGAAGCTAATTGTCAATAAGATAGAATGAAGTAATGTGAGTTCCAATAATCTCCTGATAAGAGGAACAGTTGAAGAAAAAAAAAACTCATCTTTATTGTAACAATTAATGTTGTGTTATACCGCACTGCTTCTAAAACTTTGAAGTGCATTCAAGTCACCTTGAAATCTTATTAAAATTAAGACTAGAATTCATGAAGACTATTTGTTCCATATTTGAGTAGAAAGTTTGTAAAGAATGTTTCTATGAACCAGAGGTAGTTCATGCTGACTTGAAACACGGCCTGTCCCCTCCTCCAAACATCCTGAAGTTAACTGGTTAAGAAAGAAGCTATGTTTTTCAAACGTGGGAAATAATTTAAAGAAATCCTATATCAAAATAATACTCAGAAACTAAAGATGAATAGGAAAATAGCATATAACGAGCATTCACTAAAGAAAAGTTGCCATGGAGCAGTTGAAAATTGTCACCAAAAATTTGGCCAAGAATTTTTTAAACTCTATAGAAGAAAAGCACAAACAACAACAACAACAAAATACGTGTTCAGGGACCATATGGCAAAACTAATAAAAACTTCACTGGCAGAATTCAAGGAAGGTACTGTTTTTTAAAATCATAACATGATGTCCATATGAAAGCATTGATAAAAAGAATAGACACTGCTGAAATAGAGTGGTAAAGAGAGAACAAAATAATCAAACAAAATAAAACATAAATGAATAGAATTTTTTTTTAGAGATGAGGTCTCTCTCTGTTGCCCAGATTGAAGTACAGTGGCACAATCACTAACTCCTAGGCCCAAGTGATCCTTCCTCCTCAACCTCCCAGCAGCTGGGATTATAGGCATGAGCTTACCATGCCCAGAAGAATTCAAAATAATTAAATTAAAAATTCAGACTCAGGAAGCTACAAAAAGATCCACTTCATGAATAATTGATGTCCTGGTGGAACTAAAAAACATTTAAAGAATTGATTCAAAGAATAGAGATATGAATAGTATCTATCTCAAAAAGTTGTTGTAAGGATTAAAGTAGAAAAAAAAGTAAGGCTCTTGAAACAATGCCTAACATACAAGAGCTCCAACTTGTTATAAGTTTTTATCATTATGACTTCTAGAATTACTACCACTATTATTGTTATCATAGATAACATAGAGTAATCTTAAATAAAAGTCACAGCATCGTCATTATCATCATCATCACTACTCTTTAATGAATGAAGATAATGCTCAGAAGGAATAAGTAAACATGCCAAAGAACTAGAAGATGGCAGACTGGTTTTTAAATCAGATTTATTTAACTCTTGCTGCATGTTCTGCGTGTTTTCAGATCATGCTGCTTGTGACTTCAATGATATTTTATGCATCTTCCATTAGCAACAATGAGTAATGTATAGTTATATGTATATGTATAATTTTTTTTAAAGCAGGATTTATTGAGAGGACAGAAAAACTCCCACAGTGGGAGGGGACCCGAAGGGGTTGCCCAGTTATATGTATATTTATAATTTTAAACCCATTAAAAATTTTCTACAATATCCCACATAAATAATATTGATCCATATCTAATACCAGTGTAAGTTATTTTATTTATAGCTGCTGTAGTTGCAGACCAAATCCACATTAAATGGCATTGATTTCCATCTAGGGTAGTCTTGGCCTGTCTTTCAATGTATACACTTTCTCTCTCCCAATTTAAAGCATCCATACACCACATTCTTTAGTTACATTATGGCAGACATGGAGATGCACTGCTCATGTTCCTCTGTGAGAAAAGATTTGCTGCACAATTGCGAAGCACGTGGTGGGGCGAGCTTTCTGCTGGATTCTGAAAGTGCTGGACCAGGAGACTGGTAAGCAAGACTGGATAAGAGAGAGTTTACTGACTGAGTCCTGAGAGAAAAGATAGGAAGTTTGGCAACAGGGAGGTCAGATCTAGGGTTGAAGGATGCTAATTGTCATATGGAGTGGGCATGAAATGTGAAGATCTTTGTATCTAATGTTAACACCCCACCAAGTAAGTAAAATGACTCACTTAGTTGATGTTAGTCTACTTCTGTCAGCAACCACCCTAGTGCTGACATGATTCTCACAAGAACAAAGTGGTCTAGCAGCAAAGAAAAAGGTAATGCAAGGGCCCAAACAACTTGGACTCCCATTTACCAAGGCCAATCAGACTTACTGGTAGTAGTGTGAATCTCCTTAAAACACACACACACAAACACACACATACACACACACACACACAAAAAAACATACAAATCAGTAAATAGAAAATATACTAATATGCCTATATGCAGTTAGAGTTAATATGATCTGATTTCATAGTGTAATTCCTTAAACCCAAATTAAATAAATTCTATATGAATTGAATACCAATGAACAATTCAGATGTTTAAAGTTGGTATTTATTAAATAATAATAAACTCAAAAATAGTTTAAATATTCCATGGATATATGTATGTATTGCCTATCTCCAAATAATATAGACAAATTATAATGATACCCCTACATTTAACAGACTACAATACCCAATCTCAATATCACAATATTAGTTTTATTTTTGTTTTAATGTCATGCTCATTTGAATAATATTGAATAGTCAATATTAACTCAATCAATATTGAAGCTTAAATAAAATTTTTTACTAGTTTTCACACTTAATGTGATTTTTACAGTCTTGAACAATTCTGTGTTTTCTTTTTCTTTACAGCTATGATGCACAATAAATTATAGCAAAAACATAAAGTACTAAGAGACACATGATTCCCATTTTACCAATAAAACTCTTAATGG
This sequence comes from Carlito syrichta, assembly GCF_000164805.1. Taxonomy (NCBI): domain Eukaryota; kingdom Metazoa; phylum Chordata; class Mammalia; order Primates; family Tarsiidae; genus Carlito; species Carlito syrichta. The sequence goes on along the minus strand of NW_007249871.1, from coordinate 416,438 downwards.
GCAATGCAGTTCCCCCACAAAATTAATCCTATTTCATCTGTTTTCAAAAAGTAAGTTATAGTCAATGTACACAGGACTACCACCAAAAATTTAAACTGCATCATGCTCACAACCATCATTCAACCCGAATTTTAGAGGTACTATTATATCATAAACATATATTTTTAAGACATGAAAGTTGGAACAAAAATTGGAGAAAGAAGGTACCAAGTTTGTAATATAAAAGCTCTTGATCTCATATGTCTGGTTAGTCTAGAGATCATTTAGGGACTGTGGGTAACTACACAACTTCAACCCCAAAAAGAATGTGGATGCCCTCCCTCTCCACCCTGGAAACTTTCACTGGGCTATCTTCAGAGTCAAAGGACTCTCACAACCCCCTACTCCAACCTATGTGTTGTTCCTTATTCTTCCACCATTCTTTTCTGCTTCCCACTGTTGAGAAAGGGCTGGGAGCAGGTAAAATTCTTCAGCTATAGGGAAGATGGTCTGGCCACAGGATGAAGTATTTGAAAAGAAAAACATTAGATTTGATGCTGTGACGATTAACTTCTTTCAGGTATTTCTCTACACTTTATCCAGCTAAGCTAAGGTTGCCTGCCCTGACTCCACCTTGTGTCATGTTATAAGCAGTTTGATTTATTATCTTAACAGCCAGTACAAAGTACCACTGAGAAGAAGGAAAGTCCATTATGCTACATAAAATAAAATTAAGATAAAAGGTTATGAAGAAAGTGTTGGGAGCCAGCTTTGGAGGCTTACCTGATTGATAAGGTCCTGGTGGGCTAAAGACCCTGGGCTGCAGGTCTAGTCTGGGAAGCTGAGGCCCTTCTCTCTTCTGCCTTTGCTGTTGATATGGCCAAAGAATTCTGTGCAGTTGTGAAAGAAGAAAACGCCATGTTTTTGTGAAGTATTTTCAGCTACTGGAAACTCATTGTCCATTTTTCCACTTCCCACTACGTTGTTTGACCTTTCCCTTTTTTGCCCATGTGATGGTTAAGCTCTGAGGCACGTCAAAAGGGCTTTTCTTTCACTTGGTCGTGGGTTACAGGTCTTGTTTTTTGCGTTAGGATTTGTGACTCATACCAGGTAAAAAGAGGTTTCTGATTTTGTTTAAGCAAAGAATTGTTTTAAATATTTTTACTTATTATTTGTAGTTGTAGTTATGGTGTTTGGGTATAAGGTTTTATAGGTATAAGTTTATAATCATAGGCATAAGATTTAAGTGTAGTGAAAGTTTATATTAAGGTATATGTAGGTGATTTATAAGTTTGTTTTTAGGGGTTTGGGATACATATTAAAGTTTTAGTATATAAGAAGTTGAAGGGTTTAGATGTAGAATTTAAGCAAGTGAAACAGGTTTTATTTAACAACCAAAACTACCTTCAAGCCTGAATAACATCACTAAAAGTTTCTTCTGAGCTGTTCTCCTTAGGAATAAGATGTTCCAGATAAGGAAGACAGTGAAGAAATTCAAACAAGAAGAAACTACCAAGGGGCTTGAAAGACCAGAGGGCCTCGAAAGAGAAACTCTTCACCCGTGGAAGAATGTACATCTGCGTGAGGTGCTTCAGGAGGGTCTCCAGGTGCACATTCTTCTGCACAGATGAAAGTACTCTACACATGGACTGCTTCAAAGCCTAGGGCCAGAAACTCTGGCCCCCAGAGACTTTGTTGTAGAAAAACTTGTTGAAGGTATTAGAATTGTTAAGAAATTTGTAATATGTATTAGTTAATTTAGGATGTGAGTTTTGTTTTAAGTAGAGTTACTTAATAAGAAGTTTTATGATTTTATATGAGTTTTTAAGTTTATAATTTTAAGGTTTCATATTAATGGATTGTGGGGACTGTTTTTACTTCAAGATAACATCATTGTGTGGTTTGGAAGGGTGTTGTCTTGGGGTGGAGGTAGTTTCCACCCTTAGAGAGAACATTAACCAAGCATGGAGAAGAATACTTAAACTTTCCCTTAAGCATCGTTTTAACATCACAAGAATTCATGTAATTTGTTGTATTGTAATGATGATTTTGACTTGTTTTGTAACAATGACTTGCAGAAATTATTTCCTTGTAAAGAAGGATATAAGTTTGCTGTTAATTGGCAATAAATGGCATCTGATCTAGTCATAATAGAACAGTTGTCCAAAGTGTTCCTTTCAACGCCAATTCCGTTCCCACCTTCAGGATACCCTAGACCCGGCAGGAGCTGGACTCCCACAAGAAAGGACCAGGCATTTAGAGAAAGAATGATTTGGGAAGGGGATTGGGGATCAGAAGGTCAAGGAAGGCCATTGAAGGAAATGGCATTTTAAGAAGATCTAAAGAAATATGAATTCACCAGCTGAAAAATGGAGTAAGCACCTGGAAAGGTTAGTGAATGAACGAGTGAGGGGCAGAAAGTATGCATAAAATAGCAGGAGGTTTAGGCAGGGGTTAAAACAAGTAGGGTTTCCTAAGCAATGTGAAAAGTTTGTTGTTTTTTTTTCCAATTCTAAACGTAGCAGAAACAAATTGAAATAGTTTAAGCAAAGTCATCATAAGATTTGCATTTTAAAAGTTTACTTTTTTTAACCATGTTGATTGTGGTTGGAAATTTGAACATGAACTTCAAAACCAGGGAAGCATGAGTTCAAAGTATCAGTCCTATTAGCTGGCATGAGATTAAAACTGGTGTTGCCAGAATTGCTGCTATTCAGAATAAAATGCTAAACTGGGTCTTTTTAAACTTGTTATTTTTTGCTAAAGTTATTACCAAATAGAGATTTGGGATGACTCTGAAATTATCGTGTATGTAATCAAACCATACCAGTCCAACTTCTGTTTCTCACCAGGGAGAGAAACAAATAAGGTTGACTTAGTGATCTTCTAAAGTTGAGCAATCTTCCAGTAAAATATTAATTTCTCAAAGGCAGAGACTATTTTTCTAGGAACAGTCACATTAAGTACTCAAGAAAAGCTTGTTGACTCAATCTATTAATGAACAAATGAAACACAGGATAAAAGTTCAAATAAAAATGTGTATTTTGTTTGGTTTTTTGGGTTTCAAAGAATTTTTTTCCTGAAAAGTCTTATTTAATTGGTCCCTCTAACTACAATGAGAAGGAAACTTCAGGACACCAAGAGACAGAATCTGATGAAAGAATTTGCTGATGCTTATTAAATGTCCTAATGAAAAGAATATTATGCAACATTCAAATATTACTCAAAATGGTCTCAACCCTCTGATGGACTTTCTTTTTGTGAAAGTCCAAACCATTTTGCACCACTATTTCTCATCTCTGGAAGAGGTCATTGTAAATGAAAAATAATTTTTTCCACAACTGAATGTCAGCTTCAAATAGGAATAGTCTTTTGCCTCTGTGTTGCCATTCCTGGAGCAGAAATTAAGGGCAGTGGGATCTCATGAGATGTAGATTCAACAAGGAGTTCCTCACTATTATCTAACAGCAACATTAAAACAGAAAGCAAGCATGAACTGTTCCAAATGTTGCAACATGTGCAATTATTTATTCTGAGAAAGGTCATACTCTTGTGTTGTGACTCAAGAACCTTGGAAAATAGGTGTCATTAATTAATTACATTTGTTTCCCACAATAAGCAACAACAAAATAAATGATTTTTTTTTTTTTTTGGTCTCAAACTCCTGGCCTCTAGTGATCCTCCCACCGCCACCCACCAAAGTGCTAGATTTTACAGGCACAAGTCACAGGGCCCAGCTATTTATTCTTTATAAACAAAGTATCTAGGGATATTTTAGCCTACAAGTGGAAATTTAATAAAAATCTGAAAACAGTGGTCTGCAAGTGAAAAAGATACTAATATTATCAAGTGTGAATTCAAGAAACTTCCTGTGTAGTTCTCTGATCACCAACACTGGATAAATATTTGTGAAAATACCAAGAAAAATCCAGTTTGGGATTATAATCTATGTGAGTAAACTAATTTTTCCCCTACCCCCACCCACCCCCACACTCAAGTGAACTAATCTGAGGTTCCCAAAATAGATGCACTTCTTTTTTACTCATCATGAAACAAATTTTTCGATTCAGAAATAAAAACCTCATCACTCTGTTGGTTTCTTGAATCTCTACTCTGTTTACGAAACACAGTGGGTTTCTGGGCCAGTCTGAAGTAGCTACAATAATCTTGTTAAGTAATTCTACAATAACTATTACAATTTGTGAGCATACATACTTTTAGTTCTATCAGTCCCACTTTAATAAATCTATCACACAGATATAAAGACATCAGTACATATAATCATATGGAACAAGGTGTTGATTGAAGCATCATCTTAATGACAATAATCCAATAACAACCTGGATGTTCATAATAGAGATATAAGTGAACAGACTGTTGTATCATATATCATGAAAACTTAGGTACCTATTAAAAACAAGTGACAGCAATACTTTATTGAAAAAGGGGATCCCCCTATATATTATCAAATATAAAAATTTCAACAAATTTAACATATCCATGCCAAAAGCTGCAATCTGTTTTCACCATTTATTAAATTTAAATAGAGTTGAGTTAGGTAGTGATCAAATCTCACATGGCTTCTCAACACAGTCAGATTGTGTGTAAAACCACTTTTCTCTGCCATAATTTCATCAAAGACCTTTTCATCTCACTATTTCGCAAGCTGTAGATCAGTGGATTCAGCAGAGGTGTAAGCAATGTGTAAGCTAATGACATTAGTTTCTTGGTTTCGGGTGAATAACCAGATTTGGGTTGCAAATAAGTCATATTGGCTGTGCCATAGAAGAGGGTCACAGAGGTGAGATGAGAGGCACAAGTGGAAAAGGCCTTTTTTCTCCCAGTCATTGATGGCATCTTCAGGATGGCAAAAAGGACTCGAATGTAAGACAAGAGTATCAGCAAGAAAGGAACCATAACAATCAAAATGGTACCTGCAAAGGCATAGATTTCAAATAAGAAGGTGTCTGCACATGCAAGTTCTAGCACTGGGGGAGTCTCACAGAAGAGATGATTAATTTCATTGGGACCACAGAAGGGAAAACTAAATACCCAGGTGGTCTGCACAGTAGCCACCATGATCCCTGAGACCCACGAGAACATTACTAATTTCATAAGAACTCTTTTGTTCATCATCATTGGGTAGTTCAAAGGATGGCAAATTGCAGCAAATCGGTCATAAGCCATTGCCCCCAAGAGAAAACATTCAGTCCCACCAAAAAAAAGAATGAAATACATCTGTGCAAAGCAGTCCACAAAAGAAATCGTAGTTTTCTCAGTAGAGAGGACCACCAGCATTTCAGGCATGATGACTGTACTGAAACTCACTTCCACCACAGACAAGTTCAGGAGGAACAGGTACATGGGAACATGGAGTCTCTGGTCCAGGGAAATGGCTACTATAATGATGGCATTTCCCATCAAGATAGCCAGATAAGTAACCAGGAAACTCCCAAAGAACTGCTCCTGGAGTTCAGGAAAGTTAGAAAAGCCCAAGAGGATGAATTCAACCAAGGAGCTTTGATTTTGTCTTCTCATTTCAAATGCTGTATTGTTTTTATGAACTTAGTGCATGCAGCATGAAGTCACAGTCCAAAAACTGTGAGTTAGATTCTGGCTTCTGACCCCAGAAGATGTGATGACAACCTCATTCTGACAGAACTTTGGGTTGAGGAATGGTCAATAACTTGTGTGAGGAATGGTCAATAACTTGTGTGAATAAGTTCTTTAAATAAATAAGTCAAGAATTTTGTTTCAGAAATCTTGTTTTAAAAGTACAAAATAACAGTAGGTGTTGTCTCGCAACTTGTTTTCTATGCAGGTTGAAAATTAAACCCTATTCCTAAAATAAATAGAAACATTATATTATTTAAAAGTTAATGTCCATTACACTGACATATGCATTTCTGTGTTTATTTCAATTTATGTTATAAATGAATTTTAAAATAAGGTTTAAAGTTAGACAAATATTTAAAAATACAGAAAATTTTTTAATAATTCAAAATTAAAGTGAATTTTAATGAATATTTATTATAAATATCAAAGTTCAAAATACATTTATATTGCTTTGTTAAAGATAAAAAATAAAAATAATATATATAAATAGATACAGAAACATTCAAAAGGAATTGAATTTTAGATGCACTTATCTTGGATAAAGATAAGTAAATTGGCTTCAAATATATTGACTGCTGGTCAAGCTGCATCTAACTAATTATATTGAAATTTGCCTTGATGGAAAACCTTAGAGTTCAGTTCTCCATGGACAAGTTCAGGAAACCTTGTAAGCATAAAGTGGCTGTCAGGGTTATAGAAAATTCAGTATAGGCTCATTCTGATCCTATGGTTTAAACCATCACTCCCTCTCTCTGTCTACACACACACACAACACACAAGCACATATATATTAAGAAGATCAATAAATCATTTCTCACTCAACAAATACTGATTGAGCACTTACCACATCCCTGGCTTTTGTAGATGTTTGAAGTCCCTGTGGGGCTGGAAGTACCCTTAAATTGGGAACTAGCCTCAAACTGGGCTCCAGTCCGACTCTGCCACTGATACAGAGACCCTCTAATGTCTGTTCATATTGTCACAACCCCTAGAGAAGGGCATGACAAGGGTGCAAGAACTTCTGTACATTCCTGAACAATATTCCTGAGAGCTAACAAAAGGTCTGCTTCCCTTATCTCCTATGCACTCCCAGTGAGTAGTTTCAGGAGATTGTTGACTTCCCTTTAGTATATGCCCCATCAACCAAAAGATGCAAATCTCCTTTTACTCCCTTTTTCTTGAGTGGTTATAAATTTGAATAATATAGTATCAATGTAATCGTAAGACTTATGAATTATACAACTTTTGTATCAATGTAATCATAAGCTTTGTGATTTGTATAACCTTTGTGTAATGCATGATGTCTTAGGCCCTTAACTCTACAGCAAGCTTGATTGCTGCTTCTGCCAGGCTCTACTGATAAAAGCTATGAGATACCTCTGACACCTGGCACCAGGAAATCTGGACAGAAAAATGTCACTATCGATAAATGCAGCTAGAACCAAGTTCTATACGATGCTCTGCTGGTCACATGGCTAATGTATAGGTGCCGACAACTCTGGACTATAAAAGTGAACTGTAAAAGCCTAGATGGGGAGCAGAACCATTTTAGAAAGACCTCGAGTCCAGTTCTGCTCCCTGGATTCAAACTCAGAAATAAACTTCTTTCTACCAACTCTCTGCCCCTTTGATTTATTGGAACCAAGGGGAGCAACCGAGTGTTACTCGAACCATAACACCATTATTTCCAACATGAGTCTCTGCCTTCCTGCACTCAGGTTCCCCATCTGTATGATTGGGAACAACAAAAGAACTCTGTACATCCCCTCCGGCTCCAACAGGGTGTTTCTCTAATTTGTTGACAGAAAACTGCTGGCTGCAGGGTCTCTCCTCCATTCAGACAGAAGCCAGGCTGAAAGGAAGGTGAGGTGGTATAGTGGTAAATGGGCACGTAGTAGGCATGCCTGCTGCCTGAATCACTTTGAGCAAGCCAGTCCCACACAGAACTTACCATTTTCCTCCCAATCCAACTGCTTTTCTAGAACCCTTCTCTGGGAAGAGCACCCCATTCTCCCTTCTGTCACCCAGATCATCTCTCCCTGTCCCCAGCATTCTATTCACTGTCAGGGCCCACTGTCGGGGTCTTTAAAACCTGGAATCACCTGGAGCTAAACCATTCATAGACAACCCGCTTCTAGGTCAGGATTTCATACGGAGCAGAGGAGCTCCCTCCCTAAAATCTATCAAAGTCAGCCCTTGATGTACAAAGGTTTGTCAAAAAATATATACAATCTAGAATCAGCAAGTCCATCCCCACTGACACTGCCCCAGCTCATTGCCTCTATTCCTGCCCTTACACTACCTCCATCATTAAATGGAAACCTGTGTTCTCTGTGCTTTATACTTTCTCTTTCAATGTGTACCTCAAATCTCTGTCAAAATAATATTATACTCCCTCCTAGAACCTTCAGCATCTCAGTAGGATAAAATGCCCACCTCTCAAGCTGGGATTCAAGAGGAACCAGAGTAGTAACAACTGCTTTAGAAATGTATTTCAAGCCGGGCTTGGTGGCTCAGCCTGTAACCCCATGCCTTTGGGAGGCTGAGGTGAGTGAATTGCCTGAGCCCGCGGGTTCGAGACCCGCCTGGGCAGCAAGACCTCATCTCTACAATAAATCAAAAAATCAGCCGGGCGTGGTAGCGCGTGCCTGTAATTCCAGCTACTCGGAAGGCTGAGGCAGAAGGATCGCCGGAGCCCAGCAAGTCAAGGCTGCGGTGGCCGGGAGCAGCCACTGCACTCCAGTCTGGGCGACAGAGTGAGACTCCAACTCAAAAATAAAAAATAAAAAAGAAATGTATTTCATAGGCCTGGTGCAGTGGCTCATTCCTGCAATCCCAGCACTTTGGAAGGTGGAGGTGAGAGGATTGTCTGAGCTCAAGGGTTTGAAACCAGCAACATGATGAGACCTCATCTCTACAATAAATTAAAAAATCAGCCAAGCATGGTGGCACATGCCTGTGGCTCCAGCTACTTGGAAGGCTGAAGTGGAAGGATCACCTGAGACCAGCAGGTCAAGGTGTAGTGGCTGTGAGTGCACCACTGCACTCCAGCCTGGGCGACAGAGTAAGACTCCCACACAAAAAAAAAAAAAAAGAAAGAAAGAAATTTATTTTATATATTTATTTATTTTTAAGACAGGATCTCACTCTCACCCAAGAGTACAGTGCACAATCACAGCTCACTGCAGCCTCGAACTCTGGGGCTCAAATGAACTTCCTCCCCCAGCCTCCTAAATTGCTGGGATTACAGGCATGCACCACCATGCCTGGCTAATTCTTCTATCTTTTGTAGAGATGAGATCTTGCTATGTCTCCCAGGCTAGTCTCAAACTCCTGACTCAAGTGATCTTCCTTGAAAATTTAAATGAGGAAACAAATTTAAATGGGGAAATTTAAATGAGGAACCAATTATTTCTGAAAGGAGAATGAGCATAGAAAACCAAAATCACAGGAGCTTCCTTAGGCAACAGGAGAAAAGGCTGAATTGCTCAAATCAAAGGTATTCAATGACACCTTAGTAGGAGGTCTACTGGCCTTTGTGTGATGCTTTGAAAACCAGCAGAATTTCACTGTGGAACGTGAGGAAGCCAGGAGGACCAAAGAACTCAGCAAGCTGATGGACATTAGCAGAAAGTAAAAGCCAAGTTGATTTACTAAGTATGACCATAGTGATATATTACAACCAAATGTCTGTATTAACTATAATTATATATTTTGGATGTCAAAAAATCTCCTAAGTTTAATAAAATGGACCCAGCAGGAAAAAACATTTAAAACCCATTTCTAATTATATATTCAGCTCCAAATTTATAAAGCCAAATAAATTTGTAAAATGCAAAAATTTAGAGTATACTATTCAAAATAGACAAACTTTAAGGAGCTAATACAACAAAGTTGTGGAACAAATCAAAATTATTGCTTTCACGAGTGATTTAAAAATCTGAACCTGGAATGCTTAAATATTTTCCCTTTAACATGCAATAGCTTAATGCTGATTTGGCTCTAGCATTAACTTTCTGTATGACCTTGGGTTTCATCTTTCTACATGATTTCTGACTTGTTTCTGACTGCCCTTATCCCGCCCTCTCAACTACATGCTTCTATGAATTGATGACTTGTGCAACCAAACTACTTATAGAGCTAATCAGTGTTCAAGCTTTTAAGTGAATATGAAAGGCAGAGCAATGGACTTTCTTACCTGAGCGTTGAGTTATCACTTGAAAAGTACCTCCAGTTATCAGTGAGAAGAATGATGGGTGGTAACCCCACTAATAGGTACCCAAGAAGAATCTTCAGTTTCTTATCTATTGACTGTCCCTAATTTTCATTCCATTTAATCAAATGTTTTACCTCTTTAGTAAAAAAAAAAAAACTCCCACAAATGCAACTTAGTGATTCAATGCATTGATTTTATAATATTATACAGCACTGAATTGTATGACCTAAGAGAAACATCCTCTGGAGAATTCGCACTCAATTTATACAGGTTTCTCTGTATGAAGATAAGGAAGCTCAACTGCACAAAGTTGGAGCACTACTCCTCCAGGTTTCCACAGAGAATTAACACTTCTTCACACAAGAGACTCAATTCCACCATGACTTTCCCTATTAAGAAATGGAAGCAGAGACTGAATAAATGTTAGTAAACGGGCACAGTGGAAAAGGGAGGAAGGAATATGGGTATGAGTGAAACCAGGGTGACCTGGACAGAGGATCTGATTGGACAGAACAGACAGGTTGTACAATTGTCAAATGTGTTATGGCAAGTAAATTGAAGTTACTTTGCAGAAAACCTGAATGTAATTACCAAAACCCTTTATATTTCTAACAGAAACATGGAAATTCTAAATTGTAAGGGAGAAACTTTGGGAGGAAAAAAAAAGTCTTTTAGATAATTTTATAGTTGGATTTTTTTAATTTGAAGCTATAACATTTGGACTAACTATATGACTTTGAGTAAATCATGTAATTTCTCTGACACTGTTACTTTTTTGATAAAATCAAGATAATGTCATTAAACTTAAGGGTATATGTAAGAATCAGAAGACTCAGGGTTCAGTCTAAACTGACTTGAACAATTGATAAAACCATTGATTCAGCCCCAACAATGTATAGAAATGAATGAATCTACAGGTTTGACTTTATATGGAACCCAGATGATGTGGCCAGAAGCACATGAATATGATAGGTGAAGAAGAGAATATTTCAAATGGTGGTGAAAGAGAGAATTAAGACTAAACAGAAACATGCATGATGAATAGAGAAGTCCATAAATAAATCATTTTAAGGATTTTGTACACAGTTGGGGCTGGCTTCTAAGTTCAGGAGTGAGGGGAAAGGGTTATAGCTGCGCTCTTAAAATGAGATCTAAGGGTAAATAGTCACACACCATACTGATGAAGGAGTCTTCTTGGAACTGACCATCTCCTCACTGAGCAATCTCAGAGTCTGACTGTAAAAGGCATTGCTATGAGCCCTATACAGATGTCAGTTCCTTTGTAATGGGGAAAAAAATTTCATTTAAGCCCCTGAAATGTGGAATTAGAAGTCTAGCATACAGAGATTATTATCTTCCATGTGCATTTCTTATTAACTAAGGAGGAAAGGAATCAAGTAAGTCCCATCATCAGGCATTGGGATCAACAGTGATTTGTGGGTATGTGTGTGTGTTATGATGGTGGTTATCATCCCTTTGCTTCCAGATTTAGGACTCCCTTGTGCATTTCTTGTAAGGTAGTCCAGTGGGGATAAATTCCCTTAGTTTTTGTTTGTCTGAGGAAAGCTTTAATTCTCTTTCAATTCTGATAGATAGCTTTGATAGGGATAGTATTCTTGGCTAACAATTATTTTTTCTTTCAGCATTTTGAAAATATCATCCCATTCTCTCCTTGCCTGTAAAGTTTCTGCTGAGAGATCTGCTGTTAGACTAATGAGAATTTCCTTATATGTGACTTTTCTCTTACTGTTCTAGAATTCTATGTTTAAAATTTGACTATAATATGACTCAGGAGGGACATTTTGGGGTTGAATATATTTGGAAACTTTTGAGCTTCCTGGATCTGGGTCTCCATGTCTCTCCCAAGACTTTGAAAACTTCTGCTATTATTTTATTAAATAGGTTGTCTATGCCTTTTCCCATCTCTTCTTCTGAAACTCCCATGAGTGAGAATATTTGTTTGCTTAATGATGCTGCACAAGTCTTGTAGGCTTTCTTCTCTCTATCTCTCTCTCTCTCTCTCTTTCTCTCTCTCTCTCTAAGACAAGGTATCACTCTGTCACCTAGGCTGGCATACTGTGGTGTGATCATAGCTTACCACAGCCTCAAATTCTTGAACTCAAGTGTTCCTCTCACCTTAGCCTCCTAAGTACCTGAGACTCCAGGCATACACCATCATGCCCAGCTAATTTTTTCTTATTTTTCTTTAGAGATAGGGTCTCACTATGTTGCCCATGCTGGTCTCAAACTTCTGGACTCAAGCAATCTACCTACTTTGGCCTCTCAAAGCTCTTAGATTACAGGGTGAGCCACCACACCTAGCTTTTTCACTCTTTTTTTTTTTTTTTTGAGTTGGAGTCTCACCCTGTCACCCAGACTAGAGTGCAGTGGCCGCGAGCGGCCACTGCAACCTCGACCTGCTGGGCTCCGGCGATCCTTCCATCTCAGCCTTCCAAGTAGCTGGAACTACAGGCACGCGCTACCACGCCCGGCTAACTTTTGACTTACTGTAGAGATGAGGTCTCGCCAAGTTGCCCGGGTGGGTCTCGAACCCATGGGCTCAGGCAATCCTCTCACCTCAGCCTCCCAAAGCGCTGGGATTATAGGCTGAGCCACCAAGCCCGGCTTATTCACTCTTTTTTATTCTTTTTCTTTTTCCTCTCACTGTATAATTTCAAATGACCTATCTTTAATTTCAGATATTCTTTCTTCTGCTTGATCTAATCTACTGTTAAAGCTCTTTATTGTATTTTTAATTTTGTTCATTAAATTATTCAGTTGCAGACTACTGTCTGGCTCTTTTTTATGATAGCTATCTCTTTGTTAAATTTCTCATTCATATTATGGATATTTTTCTTGATGTCATTGAATTGTCTATGTGTACTCTTTTGTATCTCACTGAGTTTCCTTAAGACCATTATTATAAATTCCTTTTCTGGTAATTCATAGATTTCCTTTGATTTGGAATCTGCTACTAGAGAGTTACTGTTTTCTTTTGGTGGTGTCATATTTTCATATTTCCTTGTTTGTCTTTTTGTCCTCTACTTTTTTTGTGCCCCTGCATTGATATCTGTGCATCTGATAGCACAATTGTGTTTTCCAAACTTTTAGAGTAATTATTGTTGTTACCTGGATCTCATTGTGCCTGTTGGGTGTCGTGACTCTGACTCCAAGTAGATGCAGTATTATAGTCTCTATTTGGCTTATTGAGCTGCAATCAACTGTGGGTGCCTCAGTGGCTTCAGCTGTAGAAATGTGTGGAAGTGGCAGTAGCAGTAGCATCATATGTTAAGGTCCTTGGTAACAAGGGCTCTGAGGGTGCCACTTTTCTCATGTTCCCCATCATGGGGGGAACTTAGCTAAGAGGGTCTTCTTGGTGTTGAATCTGAAATGACCTACAAGCAATTGCAGTGGTGCTGGGTTCCAGATATAAGTGCTCAGAGCAGCTATGAAGCTGAAGTCCTAGCTGCAGGGTCTCACCAACCTATTGTGACATCTGAGTGTTGATGTGAAGGTTACTCTCTATGACTGGGTTATATGTAGATTGACTGCAGAGTCAGTAGCTGTAACTCTGAGACAACACATAGCACCTCAGTCCTAGGGGGCTGAATTGTAGCTGTGATTCTGGTACTGGAGGATCAGCTCCAGGGAAGAAAGAATATTCTGGATGTTTGGATCCAAGGATCAGAGTACAGCTCCAATTTGGGTGTCAGAGACAATAGGGTTCAGTGGTAACTCAGGTCTGAGCGGATGAGGCACTGTAGTGGTTACCCTAGACCTTGAGAAGGTGGGACTTGGCAGTATCCTATACTCTGAAACAAATGCAGTGGCAGTACAGATCCCAAAATGCGGAGCACAGCTGTCATTTGGGCCCTGGGAAGCAGGGAGCAGGACAGCAATGACTCCACTCTCTGAGGAAAGGAGTGTCTGGCCAGGATCGGTGACTCAGCCTGTAATCCCAGCAATTTGGGAGGCCGAGGCAAGTGGATCGCCTGAGCCCGCGGGTTCAAGACCCGCCCAGGCAACTTGGCGAGAGATCTTATCTCTACAATAAATCAAAAACTAGCGGTCGCCTGTAGCTCCGGCTACTTGGTAGGTTGAGGAGAACGGATCGCCAGAGCCCAGCAGGTTGAGGCTGCTGTGGCCGGGAGCGTGCCACAGAACTCCAGTGTTCAACTCGAAAGAAAGAAAGAAAGAAAGAAAGAAAGAAAGAAAGAAAGAAAGAAAGAAAGAAAGAAAGAAAGAAAGAAAGAAAGAAAGAAAGAAAGAAAGAAAGAAAGAAAGAAAGAAAGAAAGAAAGAAAGAAAGAAAGAAAGAAAGAAAGAAAGAAAGAGTGTCTCAGCAGCTTAAAAGCAAAAGCTAGGGAACAAAAAATGGAAACTGATATTCAACAAATACTGTGGTATTGTATAAATAGTGCAACACCCAATACTATAGAATATTAAGCAACTGCTTAAAAGGATTAATCAGGTCAAATGAACTAACCTGGAGTAATGTCCATGATATTGCCAAAATACTCAGTCCTTTATATCTTTACAAATTCAAATTGTGTGCAATGGCCTATAACCAAATATCATCACAGTACGGGTATCTGTACTTTTTTCTTCCAGTTTCCTCAGTGCCCTTTAGAGCTCAGGCTTTGGTTTAACAGATTTAGCAGAGCTTTGAGCAGAAAGTATGCCAGAGATATAAGTTTCTTACTTTCTGAGGAGTAACTAGATTTGGCATATAATAAATCATACTGGTTGTGCCATAGTAGAGAAGTATATGACAAGAATTTCAGCAAGTAAAGAACCACAAGAATGAAAACTATGTCTGTAAATTAAGATTTCATGTATATAAGCTCCTGTGAGATGTCACAAGAGAGATTATTAACTTCATTAAATGCATGCAAGATTAAGTTAAGTTTGTGTCCCCAAAAGTTTCAAACGACTACAGAAAACTTATAGACTTAAAAAGCAAACAAAACAAATCCACTGTATATAACTGATAACTTTGAAGAAGAATTAGAAAATAGTGAAACAAACTATTTTTTAAAATTCAAAAAAAGTCTAATGAAATAAAGAAGATTAGAATCTATGGATAAACACAACATACACCAAAAAAGAAGTTAAACTGCAGTGGTTAGAAACTGCAGTGGTTAGAAATAAAGAAATAAAACTGTTGTTATTTGCAGACAACATAATTGACCTGAGGTAACCTAAATTTTCGCCCTCTATTATCTTCTAATAGTTTTATACTTTTGTATTTTACATTTAGATTAATTTTTTGCATCTGATGTCTAATCATTTTAGCAGCATCTGTTGAAAAGCTTATTCTCTCCATTAAGTTACCTTTGCTCTTTTGTCTAGGATCAGTTAATTGTATTAGTGTATGTTTCTTTCTGGCTCTTTATTCCTCCACTGACTTGTCTATTATTTTATTAATACTACACTGTCCTGATTACTGTAACTTTATAGCAAGTCTTGAACCAGGTAGCATCAGTCCCTCCAACCTTGTTCTTCTTTGGTATTTTCTTTCTTTCTTTCTTTCTTTCTTTCTTTCTTTCTTTCTTTCTTTCTTTCTTTCTATTCTGGGTCTTTCATCTTTCCATGTAAACTTTAGGATCAGTTTATCAATGTCCACAAAGTAACTTTCTGGGATTTTGATTGAATCTATAGATCAAGTTGAGGGAAACAACATCTTAACAATATTGAGTCTTTCTATCCATGAATATGGAATATCTTACCATTAATTTAGAGTTTTTTTTATTTCTTTCATTAGAGTTGTGCTATTTTCCTTATAGAGATCTTGTACATATTTCACTAGATATACGTCATTAGATTTATTTCATGTTTCTGTTGCTATGGTAAATTGCGTTTTTTTTGTTTTGTTTTGTTTTGTTTTTAACTTCAAACTCCAATTGCTTATTGCTGGTATATAGGAAAGCAGTAGACTTTTGCATATTAACCCTGTATCCTTTAACCTTACTTTGATCACTTATTAGTTCCAGAGGGTTTTTAAATCGATTCTTTGAGATTTTCTACATAGACACTCATGTCACATGTGAACAAAGACAATCTTATTTCTTCCTTCCCAGTCAGTGTACCTTTTGTCTCTTTTTCTTCTCTTATTGCATTGCTAGGATGCTCAGCACAATGTTGAATAGGAGTGGTCAGAGAGAACATCCTAGCCCTGTTGCCAGTTTTATGGAGAAAGCATCTATTTCTCACAGTTAAGTATGATTTTAGCCATAAGGCTTTTGTAGTTTTTTTTTTTTAAATCCAACTAAAGAAGTTCTCCTCTCTTCCTAGCTTGTTGAGGATTTTTATCATGGATGGATGTTGGATTTTGTCAGAAGTTTTTTTCTGTCTATTGATATGATCATATGATTTTTTTTCTGTAATTTGTTGATAAATTACATTAATTGGCTTCCAAATATTGAACCAATCTTGTATACCTAAAATAAATTCCACCTAGTCATAATGTGTAACTCTTTTTATACATTGTTGGATTCAATTTGTTCATATTTTGTTAAGGATTTATGAATATATGTTCATAAAGAATATTGTCAACATTTTAAAATGAATTTTAAAAAATGAATAGTCAATTCACAAAAAGGGGTCTCTAAATGGCCAATAAAGATATGTATAGGCATTCAACATCATTACTCATAGGAAAAATGCAAATTAAAACCACTCTCATACACCACTACAAACCCAAAGTGAAAAAGATCAACAATACCAAGTGTTGACAAGAATTTGGAATAATGGGAACTTTTATACACTGCTTATTAGAGCAGATTTCATACAGCAACTTTGAAAAACTGTTTATCTTTATCTTTTAAAGTAGAAGCTATATATCCTTTGACCCAGAAATTCCAGTTCTAAGTGTATCCAACACAAATGAGTATCTATGCTCAGGAAAAAAGCATTCAAAATGATCATGGCAACATTATTTGTAACATATAAAAAGTGGATATTGAAGGAAAGAAGCCAGGCACAACAGAACATTTATGTACATTTTTATAGGTAACAAAACTAAACTATATACATATGTAAATGATTGCACAAAACCTGGCACACAAGAGCTGTAGAATGTGTTCGTTTTTATTATTTTATTGTGTCTGCTACTCTAATTTATAATCTCCTTAAATGATAAATATCACTGTTCTCATTTTATACATGTTTTTTAGAACTAATGCTTGGAAAGGATAGATAAGTTGGCAAAGACATATAGTTAGAATAGTGGCAGATGCAGCATTCAGAACCAGGTTTATTCAGTTCTCATAAAGTGTACCTAATGTTTCCAGTAAGCCACAATGATTAACACATTAATGATATTTATTCATATTCAACTAGCAATAATGGCTATGAGTAATTTGTATTTATCATTTCCAGTCTATCAAAAATGTTCCATTATCTCTAGCATGATTTTGAAATGCTTGTAACACCAGTATAAGATCCTGTGTTACATTTGTTTTCATTGTAGGTAAAATTCACAACCAGGTACTGTTTCCATGTGGTGGAGCCTTGATATGTAACTTGAAATTTATACTTTCCCTCTCCCAATTTTCGGCATCCATGTATCACAATATGTAATTATATAAACATATCTTTATTACAGATTGAGAACAAAGAGGTCCTTAGGCATTCGTGCATTCAATAAATCTTTACTACACACTTCTCTATGCCAGAACTCTGCAAAACTCTGGATACATCAAGATAATTCAGCATTCATGATCCTTGCCTTTCTGACATGTCTGTATCCCTACAGCTTTAGGATGTAAAAACAGTTTCTTGGAATGTTTCCAGAAGCCCTCTCTAAAATAGACAGGAACAATGAAGGATATCTTATATTCCCCATCATAAAGTATTTTGAACAGAGAGACAAAGGGAGAAGGACTAAAATGTTTTGTTTGGGTTTTTTGTTTTTGTGTTGGAGTCTCACTCTGTTGCCCAAGCTGGAGTGCAGTGGCTCATTCACAGCCACTGCAGCCTCAACCTGCTGGGCTCAGTGATCCTTCCACCTCAGCCTTCCAAGTAGCTGGAACTACAGGCACACACCACCATGTCCAGCTAATTTTTTATTTATTGTAGAGATGAGGTCTCACCAAGTTGCCCAGGCTGGTCTCAATCCCATGGGCTCAGGCAATTCTCTCATCTCGACCTCTCAAAGTGCTGGGATTATAGGCATGAGCCATTGTGCCCAGTCTGTGTTTTGTTTTTATTAATGTTCTGCTATTCAAGCTGGTTTTCCAGCATACTTTATTCCAGTTGCTGAATATTGTCTCCCCAAAAGGAATAGCCTACTGACACGGATCTGGAGCTCAAAAGGGGAATTTGAGGTTCAGATTTGAGGAGTCATTGGCATATAGACTCAGTAACATCACTAGCAACAGGGGATATCCCCTAAAGTTAGGATACAAGAAGAGAAGAGGTCCAAAAACAGAATCATAGGGAACACAAACATTTAAGTCTTAGAAGACCCAGAAGGTGATGCTCAGTGACATAAAAGGCAAACCAGACAAGAAAATATCCCAGAAGTTGCAGGAAGAGTTTCAAGAAGGAAGGAATAATCAAGGTTATAGTTTCTGACCCTTTAAGAATCCTGAATCACATTTTATATAAAAAGATTAGTCCAGCTTACCCTAGATCTTTGTTGAAATTGCATAAGAAATTTTAGCAATGGAGGAAAGCTCCCAGTTGCTTTAAACAGAGAACTATGTAAGAGATTCATTTCCAAGTAAAAGTGGGGAATAGTCCAAGACTTGGGCAAAAAGAGTCAGAAATAGTTCTAGGAATAAACTCTAAAATGGCTCCTTAGGAAAGACAGTAGGAATGCAATCTCCACTTCAGAGGAGTGGACAAAAATTTTGATCTCTGAATTAAAACAATGAAAAGGAGGTTATCCCTACACTGTATTTAGGAAGGGAATGCTTCCCAAATTCTTCCTAAATTGTGGCAGTGTCTGTTGATACTCGAGAGGGATAAAGCCGGGCTCAGTGGCTCAGCCTGTAATCCCAGCACTTTGGGAGGCCAAGGCAAGTGGATTCCCGGAGCCCGTGGTTCGAGATCAGCCCCAGGCAACTTGACGAGACCTCGTCTCTACAATAAATCAAAAATTAACCAGCCATGGTAGCACGCGCCTGTAGCTCCGGCTACTTGGAAGGCTGAGGCAGAAGGATCTCAGAGCCCAGCAGGTCAACACTGGCACTCTGTGAGTGTGCCATTGTACTCCAGCCTGGGGGACAGAATGAGATTACAACTCAAAAAAAAAAGAAAGAAAGAAAAAGAGAGGGATAAAAATATATATCCAGTTTTCTGTTCTGAACTTTGGGTCTCGGGAGCGTAATTCCAATTTTATCTACATCTGTCCACATATTAATGTGAAAATGACACAAAAAAGCAGGAAACACTGCGACTATTTGCACTAAGACTTTAGTGTCTCTAAGCAGAGATACAGCACAGCTGGGTAATTTTCTCTGTAAGTGCCAAGCCACCTCACATATATCTAACTTAATATACTCCCTGTCAATTACTCCCTGCCTAAAACCATGTCTAGGACATCACTGGACCATGAAGACAATTTTGCCTTGTGTAGCATAGACCCAATTTCAAAGTTGTAACATATTCACTAACATACATTGGGTCTTTCTCTGGCAACCCTCCCCTACATATTTTCAAGAAGTGTTCACATTTTTAAACCAACTGCTACAGGGACCTCACCTGTTGGTGAGTTCCACAAGAGGCCACTTTCCTTTTACAAGTCCCAGGGTAAGAAGGACAGGAAGGAGGGTTTCTGGAATAATTAGAACTGCTGCAATTGATGTCTTTCTTCCTGTTGCTCAGGGTTGCTGCCCACTCCACCACCAACTTCCTCCACTTAGGAGTGCCAGATAGAGCAAATAAAAATACAGATACCCAGTTACATTTGCATTTTGGATAAACAGCAAATCATCATTTGGTATAAATATGTCCCAGTCAAGAAATTGTTCGTTGTTTCTCTGAAATTCAAATGTAACTGGGCTGTATTTTGTGTGATGACCTTCTTCCACCTGCCACTCTCAAACCTCATTCCTTCACAAGGTGTTCCCACAGCTGCCTCCTAGGGGCGGCGTTCCTTCCTTCTAACTATATCCTTTTCTTTCCCATGGTGAATGTTCCTCATCCCACCTCCAAAAGGAGGCTAAGAAGAAACAAGTGGGTCCAGCCTCTCTATACACCTGGAATCCCTGTTCCCTCTAATCACTAGGCTTTGTGGTCCATTTTTCAGATTTTTACATGCAGAGATCCATTGCCTCTCCTACCCAGTCCCTTCAGGGAACCCCAAACCCAAGCCATAATTTATCTGTATAACATACTAACCTGCCCAGAAGCCCTTTCTTTGGGAAATCATTCTCCCATTCCCTGTGTTTTAGAAGATATTGATCCTTTCTCACCCAGTCCTGGAGTATGGCCATATGATCTAGAGGAAGTGGCCATGTGACCTAGGCCACATGGCCCAGGCCAAGCCAGTCAGAGAAGTTCATCTTTCAGACCACCGTGATTGCTTAAGGCTTGGCACATACCAATGGTCAGGTCAGCATCCTCCCCCAACTTCTCTGCTAGGGCTATTAGTAAAGACTGTTATCTTCCTTTTGGATTGTGTACTGTAAGGATGGTTTAAGCTGATGCCTTTTATTGCCATCTTGTCTGACACACAAGGGTGGCTTTCTGAGACAGCAACTATGAAAAGAACAGCAGAGAGGAGAGAGAGTGAAGGCCCTGATGGTATTGTTAGAAAGAGCTGCCAAGACCAAGAATTAAAAATCAGGAGATTTTTGTTACAATCAATAAAATGGACCTTTAATTTTTGCTTAAGCTAGTTTGAATTGAATGTGAATAACATATCTAAACTTTAATGTTAAATTCTCCTTGGTCCTTTGAAAATGCAAGGATATGGCTGGGCATGTTTCACTGTTCCCAAATTCTTTAGGTCTTTCAGGAGTTGGTCTGCTGAGATGGTCCAAGCCTTTTAGAAGGCAGCACAGCCCAGCTCAATAGGTACCAACCAGCCTCTTCATAATCCAATACAAATTTCTCTTTATATAAGTCCATGCACACACATACTGTTTCTTATATATATTCTGTATATGCACACAGATCATGAGTTCAACATGCCATATATACAATTATCTAATGTCAAACCATCCAATCTTGTGTGAAGAATAGTTAATAATAATTAGTATCATGGAATCCCAAGTTGACCACTCAAGGCTGAGTTCCCTTGGATTCAGACATCTGGGCATGCCTGGCAGATTGCTGGAATTGGTACGTGTGGGATCAACTTGCAATAAAAACGTGTGAAAAACAAAAAGAAGAGTGTCTGTAGCCTTTCTGTGAAACACTGAGTGTCCCACTCTCAGCTGCATTGGAGCCAGCAACAACCACAGGGGCAGAGGCAGTTTTAAGGCACCTGCGAAGAGTCTTTGTGGGTCTCTACTCTGTTAGCTGAGAGGTGGGAACTGAGAGATCTCTCTGAGGGATACTGGAAATTCATGGGTCTCCTGACTGGATCTCAATTTCCTCATCTATGAAATTAAGGTGGGGAACTGACCATACCTACAACTAGAATTCTTTATTTCTTACTTTTCTTCTTTTCTATACTAAAGGGAACCCAAGCAGAAAAAGAGATTATGATTTGGAATGGATTGCTCTCTCCAAAAAGAAATTGGTGAATGGCACAGCTGGGGATAACAATGACATGTTATTATTAATATAGAGATAAATCAAGTCACAGTACAGTTTCCAAGACTGACAGTCAGGTCTGTGACAAACCAAGACTCACTTCCAACACAGGGAAATTCTAGACGTTTCTAGAAGGACTGAGAAGTTACTTTTTTATTTAAACAACAATTGATCACAAATACAGAGTCAAAGGAACATTCCATCATGCCACAGTATGATATTTCCTTTCATTGTCCTGAAACTGGACTCTACCCTACTGGAGGTTATAAAAAGCTTCCAAGGGGAAGGGTGCTAAATAACTGAACTTGAGCTCTTGGTGGTGAATGAGATTGTTGCGTGTTGAAGGTCTCACACGCATGGCCTTTGCCCAGGTCCTATGTTCCAAGTCTTCTAATCTTCTGCAATGCAATTATCTTTTTTATTTGTTCCTCTGTCCTACATTCCTAGTACCTATTAATCTGATTTCTCATCTCTCCATCCTTTTTTACTCTCTGTCTGTCTTTCCCCAACCTCCTTTTCCTCTGCCCCTCATTCTTTTGACCCATCTGTGCTATTGTCCCATTTTCTGCTTCCCATCCCACTGCTCCCAACATCGTCTTCTAGTTCCTCTGTTCCTCCACCTTTTCCATTAGAGGCCTCCTTTGGTGTTCCTGCTATATTTCTTTTGCACACAAAAAGACATTTTTGCTCCTCTTTCTGTCCATGACTCAAGCTGGTTTTAACATGAAATCCATTCCTGCTATGAGATTTCCTTTCATTTGAATGTTTCACCTTGAACAACGCGCTACTCATCTGAACACTTCTTACCATATTCTTCTTTTTAGACTCATACAAGGAGAATTCCAAATCCCAAGTCCTGTTATGCTTCATAGATTCCACCTGTGCTTTAAGATGCTTCAGATCTTGCATTATACAGGGTGAAATCTTGAAACAGAACTGAAGCTCCAAATTCGTGGAGCTCTCTTTTTTCAGTACATCCAATAAAAAGTGTAAACTGAGTGTCATCTCCTCGTCTTCTTTCTGTTCTGTTACCTCCAACAGCCTTTTTACTTCTCTGCAGGACTCTTCCCTCAGCTGTCTCTGGTCCTCTTTCACCAGATAGAACATCGCATGAAAAAATTCCTGGAAGCTGATGTGGCGGAAACTGTAGAACTTCTTGATGTCAAGTCCCTTTTGATAATCGTTGCTGCACAGGAAAGCTGCAAGCTTGGAGCCATCTAAATTGTGTTTCCTGAGCTCAGCTTCTTCAAACAGAAACCTCTGGTGCTGGATCCCCTCAGCTGCCAGGGAACATAGACTCTGCAGGACCCTGTGCCGGGAAAGCTGGGAGCAGCCTGCATCATCATTGGGTGGCAGGAAGGTGGAGACATAAGCCATGAAGATGTCAGTGCTGGTCCTGGGTGTCTCTAAGACTTCCTTGCCTCTCTCCATCTGCCCCTTCAGCCAGGAGCAGACCACCCAGCAAATTCCTGGAACCTGACACGCTTTGTAGAGAAAAGCATTTTTTTGTACAATGGCAAAGGCATCTCTGGCTTGCTCCTCATTTGTAAAATAGGCGTTGATATACCTCCACCTCTCCTCTTCAGAGAAGCCTAGGACATGGATGTGGCACGCTTTATCCAGCAAGGGCTTCAGATTCTGCAAAGCCAGGGGCCGGGTGGTAATGAGAAGGGAGCATGTAGAAAGGATATGTCTCCTAATTAGAAGGTACAGCAAGTCATCCTTGGGATTCGACCCCCTCTTCTTCCAATTTTCTTCATAGGGCCTCTGCAGCTCATCAAAGCCATCCAGGATAAAGAGGAGCCGCTCTGGCTGCCTCACAATCTCTCTAACAGGGGCTTGACTGTCCCCGCAGCACCAGAAGAGAAGCTGGTCCAGTGTGCTCTCTGGCAGCAGGACCACTTCTTTGCAGCTCACATAAAAGACATAATCAAAATGGCCTGGGTATAGGGTACCCGTGGCCCAGTCAAGCACCATTTTTCTGACCAGAGTTGTCTTTCCAGTGCCAGCAGACCCCTGGAGCACCACTAAGGATGGAGCCGGGCAGGGCTTTTCCCTCGAACCAAATAGAGTCTCCACCATGACAGAGTCCAGCTCCTGCTCCGGAATGGGGCAGGCAGGTGATTCAGGGTCCTCTGAGCTTGGCCGGGCCACCAGGAGCAGCTGGTTATAGCAGCCATTGACTCCCCCTTCTTGCAGTTCCTCCAGGCAGCGCATATGTTCTCGGTATATTTCTCTGTAATCTGAGCCAGATAGATGAGGTGTTAAATGGTGAAATGGAAATCTCATGCTGAAATGTGAGCCCCAGTGTGGGAGGTAGGACCTAGTGAAATATGTTTGGGTCATGAGGGTGGATCCCTCTTGAATGTCTTGGTGTCCTTCCTGTAGCAATGACTGGGTTCTCACTCTTAGCTCATTTAAAAGAGCTTGAAACCTGCTCCCCTTGCATTTTCCTCTCTCACCACGTGACACACTTGCTCCCCCTTCACCTTCATCCATGATTGAAAACTTTCTGAGACTTCCCAGAAGCTCATTAGGGAGTATGACAGATACACGTAAAACCCAGACGTCTTCACCACTATACAATGCATCACTGGTACCCCTGAAGCTATTGAAATGTATTTTTAAAAAGTAGATTCCAGCGCCTTGCTTCTTGTACAGCCTGCAAAACCATGAGCCAAATAAAGCTCTTTTCTTTATAAGTTACCCAGCCTCAAGTATTATTTTATAGCAATACAAAACCGAATAAGACAAGCCTGTTCTTAAGAAAGGACAGGCCCGATACTAAAGATAACCAGCTTCTGAGCGAGAGCCATGACTTTGACTCAACAAAGCCCTCTCATTTTTTATAGCAGAGGAACTTTCAGGCATAAAAGTAGTCTATGGGAGGGAGCACTGGCACTGGAAGATCCCTTCCTCTTCCTGGGGACCTACAAGAGTGAATAGAAGGCCATTAAAGTTTCATGTTCCCCTACTCTCCAGGGTGACTCCTTGAGAGATTAGGGACACAGAAGACTGTGAGAAGCATGAGCTGCTTGGCAGAAGCAGCAAGGGATAGGTCTGACCCCCACACCCTAATGTAATTTATTCTGGTTGGTGGAAATCCCTTCCCCAATACCCTCTCCAATCTCTAAGCCCCTTTCTTCATGCTCTCCCCTTCTCTGGCACTGCAACAAGAGTTTAGGAGAAAGAGAATAAAGACAAGTCTTTCTTCAAATAAATCCCTGCTTTCAGCTCAGGCCCCCCACCTGAGAGTTGTTGGGACCCTCAGCTGGAGATCACCCAGGACCCTGGGGCACGGGGGACTCTCAGGCAAAGGCAAGGTGACAAAAAGCATAAGTTATAGAGTATGGACATTCCTGAAAATGTCATGGGAGGAGGTGACCCAGTGCCATTCTGCCCTCTTCTTTTTCCCCTCCACACTCACCATGCAGACTAATGTGACTGAGCTGGTCCACAAGTTCCAACAAGTTCATGATCTTCAAGCCCTTGAGCACCACTCTCACAGCATCCTGTTCTCCATACTTTAAAATCAACAGATGTGCCAGATCGACTTGGCTCAAGCCCTCCAGCTCCCCTCGGGCCAGGTGGGGCTGGCCATCAGGTGGGGTCATATTCCGTAAGTGGAATTTTAATATCTTGAAATCTTTCTCCTCAAGGTCACTCAAGGCCCAGAGCAATGCCTCCCGGGGGTTTTGGGTGGGGGCCATGGTGATTAGAATGAAAGGTCGAGTTCACACCAGAGACCTAGAAAAGGAGGTGAGAAGAGAGGCCCATGTTGAGAGGACAACAGCCTGAAGGCACCTTAGCACACGTGTTTTCTTTGGCAAGCTGCAGAGCAGAGTCCAGGGAGAGATGAAGTATATGCAAAGTGCCAAGAAAGATGGGCAGATGAAACAGCAGGGGAATTTTACTAGTCATTCTCCTTCTCCTTTGAGGCAGTCATGGTTAACATAGTTTAGAAGCAGTCAGACAGGTTCTCTTATGCAGGTCTAAATTAAAATAGGGTAAGTGTTCAGACATCTTTCTTATCCACATACAACATTCACCCAGTCATCCAGGCATATCAGAACTGACCCTCTTGCAATTTGGTATATAGAACTACCAGTGCAGTAAATCACAGAAACAATAGAGAATCACCCAAAACACAGACACGATGGTCTAAGAAAAGTCCAAATCTAGTTAAACAGGAACGTTTAGAAGGTCCTTATGACCTTAAAGGTTGAGAGATGGTAATCAAAACTTATAACCAGAGATACCTGCAACCCTCTGCTCTTAACTCATGGTTGGCTTAATCATTGTAGTAAAATTATATAAAGCTTTCATTCTCCAATAGTTTCATCAGTTTAAGGAAATAGTGCAGTGATTGAGGATGTGGTGGCAATAGCACTCTAACTTTTTTGTCTCTCTAGTCAAACTGCCCCAGCCTGGGGGGTCAAGTTGTAGAGAAGGGCTGGCGGTTTCAGGAAGGGATATGGGAAGTCTGCTGAGCTCTTTTTCTCTTGATGACAGAACAGGTCTTGTTTTCAGCCTCTCTCGTTTATCAACTTTAATATTTAGAAGAATGAGGTCACATTCTTCAAAAAAAAGCACGTGCCTTTTCTCTTAAAGCACCCATAATTCTCCTTGAGTATGCCCCTTTTCTTTCTAATAATTTCTTTCTTAAACTATATTTCAGACTCACTTTGAAATTCTTTTCTATGGAGATATCAAAGAAACCACAGAACAACACACTGTACCCCACCCAACATCACCTTTTTGTCAGGTGACATGTGTTAACGAAAGATGTCAAACTCTGTAAAATATTTTAAAAGTTGTATTCTGATCAAATATGAGTGACCTAAGCCATGGCACACTCCCAAGAGGTCCTGAGAACACATTCCCTCTGATTCACCATTCTTCTATATATTAAAGTTGATAAACAAGGGAGAGGCTGAAAGCAAGACCTGTTCTGTCAACAAGAGAAAAAGAGCTCACCAGACTTTCCATCTCCCTTCCTGAAACCACCAGCCCTCCTCTACAACTTGACCCCAATCCAGGCTGGGGCAGTTTGACTAGAGAGACAAAAAGAATTAGAGCACTATCGCCACCACATCCTCGATCACTGCACTATTTCCTTAAACTGATGAAACTACTGGAGAATGAAAAAGGAAGAAGACAAAACTCCATGAAACAGGAATCCAAACAAAGAGAAAATCAAATTCCCAGGAGAAAGATGGTCAACTGGCCTGGAGAGTTGAGGATCCCTGAAAATCCTGAAAGATGGAAAATGGGTTTCCCCCAAAAGGATAGCTCCAAGACAGAAGGATTGATAGCATTACCACCGCAGGAATTCACCAACACATCTTCGGTTCTTGTCTTCCTGGAGAAAACAACTCAACCAAGAGATGGAACAGCAGAGCAAGGAGAAACTTTATTTAGGCAATAGAGAGAAGTACACTTTGAAAGGGGATGGAGCAGCCTGACCCAGCTGAGAACAGCCCCAAGGGCTTTTGTGGTGTTTTTGATATTCCCTAACTTCCTTCCTCTTGGTCTTCTCCCTGATCTCACCACCAATTTTGCATTGTCCCCACCCAGGGTTGGGGATGTTATATAACCGACGGCTTCTGCACAGGCATGAGGCCCAGTGATAAATATGAATCCTACCTAATGGCAGTGTTGCTCATCACTGCCACCTCAGGAAGGTCAAATAGTGGACAAATTATTATTATTATTATTATTTTGAATTGGACTCTCACTCTGTCACCCAAGCTGGAGGGCAGTGGCACGCCTCTCGGCCACCGCAGCCTCAACCTACTGGGCTCCGGCAATCCTTCCCCCTCAGCCTTCCAAGTAGCCAGAACTACAGGTGCGCGCTACCACACCCAGTTAAGTTTTTGATTTATTGTAGAGACGAGGTCCCGCCAAGTTTTCTGGGCTGGTCTCAAATCCACGGGCTCAG
Source organism: Carlito syrichta (assembly GCF_000164805.1). NCBI lineage: Eukaryota > Metazoa > Chordata > Mammalia > Primates > Tarsiidae > Carlito > Carlito syrichta. The sequence goes on along the minus strand of NW_007249871.1, from coordinate 388,978 downwards.
ACAATCCACTCGTCTCGGCCTCTCAAAGTGCTGGGATTATAGGCTGAGCCACTGAGCCCGTCGGACAAATTATTTTTTAGGGCACCTGCACAACCCCATGGAATCCCCTCTTTGTTTTTCTTTCCCTCATCCCAGGATGCTATTGGCTACAAGTTAACAGCTGTGACTCTGGAATGAATGATTTGTTGGGCATTCTTGGGCCATTCCTTTCTTAATGAGTGCCTCTCTCTGGAACCTTTTCTTTAATCCGCTAATGTCTGCCTAACTGCCTGTCTAGCCTAACAGTAGGCTAACTGATGCTATTGGCCTTCTGTAAGAGCTTACTAAGAGGTTATTAGAAGGTGGGAAAAACATAAGTTACAAGAAAACTAGATAAATGAAAGTAGAATAAATAAATTACTAACTACAAGGAAAACAAAAAATATAAGACAGGAAACAATAGTAAACCACAATATCCAGGTGTGAATACTATTTGCACAGAAATAATGAAACCACTGAATATTGAGCTAATTAAGATTTATAATATAACTATCTTGAAAGGATAGTGGTGGAATGTTCTAGAACAGGAAGTCAATAGATAATGCCTAAAATCAATGACTCAAAAGGCAATGATCTATAGTACATTAATGATTTAGAAATGCAGAGATGTAAGAAGAACTAGTGAAAATATATAAAGTATTTGCCTCAGGGTAAAGAGACTGAGTGTCAGGGAGGGGTGGACTACTGTTTGGAGGCATACGTTTTTAATGATAATTGACTTTTTAAACCATGAGTGTCTATTACTTTGATACAATAAAAATTAATTTAGCAAAAAAAGAATAAGAGATAAAGAAATGGAGTTAACATACATAGTCAGATCTTTCTGAAAGATGGCAACAAAAGGAATTAGAAAAGTCCTGAGGTAATGGGGGAAGTATGGGGTCAAGAGAACATTTTGTTTGTTTTAACATGGGAGAGGATGGAATAAACCTGAATGTTGACACAAGGCATTCAATAGAGGGGTCAGTTTAGAAATGCAAGAGAGAATGGGAAGTACCAGAGGAAAAGACAGAATGGGGATTGGAATAGGATTTAAAGCAAAGGCAAAAGATTGGCCTTTGACAGGAGGATGGGTGGAACATCCTCCCACCATACCTGAGGAAAGAGAAAGAGGTTGTTGGGCAGAAAAAGGCAGGTATGTGGGTTTTATGATTAGCAGATAAGTGTGGTCCACATGGGGTCCTGATAGTTTCTACGAAGTGTGTATAAAAGCAACTCTTATAAGTGAGAGGGCAGGACTGGCCAAGGAGGGGACAACCCTGAGGTGGCTGCTGTAAGTCTTGCCTCCCATGCAGCTCTCCCCCTCCTCTAAAGCAAGTACTCCCAGAGTCCGGGAGAACAGGCAGGAATGAGAACTGGTCTTTCCTCGAATCTTAATCAAGCTGAGCCTAGAGAAAAAGATTGCCAAGAACCAGGACCAGGAGACCAGATGGGAAAAGAAGAGTAAGACACAGTCATGTCACAAGGGTAGCAGAGAGAGTAGAGAGGCTACTTACTGTGAAGGCTCCAGGTCTCAAGATCACTGAGCCAGAGATTGAGTCACACCCAAAGGCAGAAGAAATGAGATGCATAGAACCAACTTTAATTGGAAGGTGGAGACAAGAGATGAAATGAGTTTCTTGTAAACCCTGGCCTGGCTATGAGCAAAACCACAAAGGAAGGGGGTGGAAACTAAAAAAACAGAGACTAAGGATGGAAAAGTAAGAAATAAAAAAAAGAGCAAGTCAGAAAGAGAGAGCGAGATGAAGCTAGCTAGTTTGTACAGGTCTCCCTCTCTCTCTCTCTCTCTCTCTCTCTCTCTCTCTCTCTCTCTCTCTCAATTTCTCTCTTTCCCTAGTCCCTACAAAAACACACATACTTGCACATTCACTGTATACATAGAGTTTTTCTTGACAGCAAACTCTCAAGAAACAAAGGTAACCAGAAATATGTACGAATAAATTGGAGTTTCTGAGTCATGCCACTGAAGGTCCCTGCCTTTATTATGATTTTTCCCCATCCATGGAAGCAGATGCCAAGGCAAAGCTGAGTAAACAGCTCCACCCTTCTGTTTCCAGGCCTCCTTCTACCTGACACAGGAAGAGCCTCCGACCCCAGATTATTCCTCCTTATACAAAGGACCCTTTGAGATGGGGCCCCCAGGTTCCCACAATGGTCACCATTTTCCTTTGCACATTGATCAGTTTTAATGAAGGTAGCATATAGGGTTATCTTAGCACACTGGTTATCTTTTTTATTTTTTTTGAGTTGGAGTCTCACTCTGTCACCCAGACTGGAGTGCAGTGACACGCTCCCGGCTACCGCAGTCTCGACCTGCTGGGCTCAGGCGATCCTTCCGCCTCAGCCTTCCAAATAGCTAAAACTACAGGCGTGCGCTACCACGCTCGGCTAATTTTTTTGATTTATTGTAGAGATGAGGTCTCACCAAGTTGCCCAGGAGGGTCTCGAACCCACAAGCTCAGGCAATCCACTCACTTGAGCCCCCAAAGTGCTGGATTACAGGCTGAGCCACTGAGCCCAGTTCACATTGATTATCTTAAAGGTCCTCTTGAGACAGGAGCCCCTGTGGCCACTTTGGAGGTATTTGTCTCAGCTGCTAGCGGTTGTTTTTTCTCAAGAGTCTTGCCACATGGTCTTGGAGGAGAAGGAGACTTTCAACCTCCCCCTGTGACTTAGCCAGTGCTATCAAGGCAGTGGTCAGAAGAACAGGCAGGCTGGCAAAACACATGATAAAATTATAGTGGTCATCTGGACAACTCTGATATTTGCTTTCTACAGCACATTCCTGAGTCCCTGGGTTGCAGGATAAGCCCTAAGCCCTCAAATACATTTCTGTGTTGAGGCAGGAGGGTGGTGCTGAGGCCTGCAGTTGCTTTTCTGAGGCTTCCTCACAAAACCAAGGTAAACTTGATGAGGGTGCAACCTGCACTGAGATAAAAAGGTCTGTCATGAAATGAATCCAGAAGAGGAGGAGTTATCCAAGAGGCCAAATATAGAATCATCCATAAGAGGAGAATGAAATCTGGTCAAAGAGAGAAACTGGATGTCAAAGTTCTGACATGAAGGGCAACATTCGTAAATGAGAAATGGAATTGAAGTTAGAAGAAAAGAAATCCATTTCCCCAGGGAAAGAAAGAGAGATTAGGAATGGCAGGTCAAGACATAAGGCTGTAAGTTAATAGTTAATAGCATCCACGTGTACAGTATACATGAGCAAAAAGCCCTTTGTTAATTCAGTCAAGGGAGCTGGCATAGCAGGGTAAAGAAATAAAGGAATACTATACAGCAGAGTGGTTCTAGACACAGGGTCATCTTTCCAGACCAGCATTCTTGCTGTAATAATCATGGTAAAAACCCATCATTCTCTAATCTTTTTTTTTTAACCTTGTAGGGAAAGAAAAACTTCTCCTCTACCCTCTGAGACCTATAAATTAAACTGAAAAAGACAGAGTAACAGAGAAAATCATAAAATTTTATTTGATGTTAATATTTTTACACAGCATGAGAGACTTCATAGACAAGAGGTGAAATCCCCAAAAGAGCAGTTGGACCTGGGAGCTTATATATTACTTTAATCAAGTGACAAGACAAGGGAAAATGATCTGGGCTTCCAGGGGTAGTAAAGTGTGGGACAGTGACTAGAAGATATACAGGGGAGACTAATGGAAAATAAGGGTTATTTTAGTAAGGCTTGCTTGTACAGACTTAGCTCAACATTGATTCCTCATCTTCAGTGATAAGAATGTTCTCTTCTTCCTGGGAGAGCACTTTTCTTGTGGGAAATTGATATTCTGCCTTTGGGCAGAAAAGGGGAAAGCAGAGCCTTTTCTGTACCTGCTGTTGTTCAATTGCCTTCAGAAAAAAATAATCAATATGCCAAAGTGGTGTATTTTGGTGTGTCATGTTTTGATCCCCTGAAACCTCAAGAATGAGTTCTGAACAGAATTCTCAATTTTTTCTGAAGAGAATGTAAAATGTTACAACTGGATTTACAGTTTCTTAATAAAGCTAAACACTCACCTATCCTATGACCTAACCATTCCATTCCTAGGCATTTACCCAACAAGAAAGAAAGGACATGTCTACACAAAGACGACATGAATGTTTTAAACAGCTTTATTCACCACAGTCAAAAACCAAAAACGATCAAGTATCTGTCAACAAGTGAATGGATAGATAAACTGTACCACATCCATCCAATGAAATAATATTCAGTAATGAACTATTGACACATACAACAGCACTGATAAATCTTAAAGGTAGTGTACTGTATGGAAGAGGCCAGACACAAAGAATTCAAATTATGGTCAGGCACGGTGGCTCAAGCCTGTAATTCCAGCACTTTGGGAGGCCGATGTGAGGGGATTGCCTGAGTCCATGGCAGAACAGCCTGGGCAACTTGGTGAGACCTCATCTCTACAATAAATCAAAAAATTAGCTAGCCAGGCGCAGTAGCACGCACCTGTAGTTTTGGCTACTTGGAGGGCTGAGGCAGAAGGATCGCCTGAGACTAGCAGATCGATGCTGGGTGGCCATGAGTGTGCCACTGCACTGCAGCCTGGGTGATAGAGTGAGGCTCAAAAAAAAAAAAAGAATTCAAATTGTATTGTTTCATTTATATGAAATTCTAGAATACGAAAACTAGTCTGGAATGATGCAGAACAGCAGTTGCCTATAGCTAGGCATGAAAAGGGGCATTAGCAACAAAGGGACACAGGGTACTTTTGAGGTGTCTTGATTGTGGTGGATACACAAGTCAAGACTTTTTCAAAACTCACTGTATCATACACTTTAAATTGAGACAATTTGCCGTATATACATTATACCTCAGTGATGTTGGTTGTTTTTGTTTATTTGTTTTTTAAAGAATGAGCTCTGATAACTAAATTGTGTACATTCCAGGGTCACAACCGACACTAGAATCTTGCATTCATCAATAACCAGAGCCTGAAAATAACACTCTCAGGCATTGCAAAGCTCACAAACCTAAGAGAAGTCTACAGGGATCACCTGCTCCCCCAACCCACAGATAACTGTGGGCCAGTCCTGGAGTGTCCGAGGTCAGTAGTCAGGAGACAAATGTCTTGGTGGATAGGAATCAAGGAGGAACTACACAAGAGCCTGGGCAGGAGTATCCTTGCCAGGGAGAGGTGGCAGGAGCTGACCCTGCAAAGGTGGGGAGCCTGGGACTGGAAACACACAGAGCAGCAGGAAGTCAGCCTTGCTGGGAGGGAAGTGAGAGAGGAGAGCTGTCCATGTGGCAGCTCTAGCAAGACCAATGTGAGTATGCCCGGCTAATTTTTCATTTATTGTAGAGAGGAGGTCTCTCCAAGTTGCCTGGGCTGGTGTCAAACCTGCGGTCTCAGGCAATCCACTCGCCTCAGCCTCCCAAAGTGCTGGGATTACAGGATGAGCCAGCGAGTCCACCCAAGACCTCATCTCTTTAAAAAAGAAGAATGAATGAATGAATGAAAGCAAACCCCAGTCAGTTTGTTTTGTTTTATTGTTGTTTTAATTAGAATATCAAGGGAACTGCTCTAAGGGAATACCAAAGGATGTACTTCAAGTAGGGGGGAAAGATTTCAGAAGAAAGTCTTAGAGGCAAGAAGAAACAGTATACAGAGAAAATGGCAAACATAGAAGCAAATTGAAACATACTGTATATTATACTTATATAACAGTAATAATAATGTTTAAATCATGAGATTATTTCCTCCTTCCAGGGAAAATAATGAATGATAATGTATATTCAGAGTGGAAAAATATCAAAGATAAAGCATCTTAAAATTCTTGTATTATGAATGGGGTTCTTTAAACAAAAGAATGCAACAAAATTGTTGCATTAAAAATGCATAGTAACTTCTGTGCCTGCATGATGCTGGAGCAATGTCCATTTCTCCGTCAGTTGGGAAGAAAGAAGGAAGATAGCTATCATGAATTCCGGTGCTTTGACAAAACCTCAGATGCATGGTCTTTTGGCCAACTATCTGCCATTTCATATTGTTGCAGCAATTGTCATATCCTGGGGTTGCAGCTCTCTACAAATTTGCTGTGGTTGAGCCAAGAAAGAAGGCATATTCAGATTTCTATAGAAATTGTGATTCCACAAAAGATTTTGAGGAAATGAAGAAGGCTGGTCTCTTTCAGAGAGCAAAGTGATCAAGAATTTCTGTTGCTTGAGTTCCATGGAAGCTAGTCACTGACTTATGTTCCTGAACCATGACACATAAATATATGGGCCAAGGAACAGTTTATCTTAATACATAATTAACAAATACAAAAAATACATGGTAAGATCAAGAACCATAATTAAAACTCTAAAATTGGAATATGTTTTTCTTAACTAGTAGAGAAAGAAAAAGAATAAGAAAGTGCAGCTAATCAATAACCCCATTAAAAGGACAAATATAAGGGGAAAGAAAACACAGAAAGGTAAAACAAAAGCTAAATGTCAGAAATCAGTCCAAATATTCAACACAGAAAATGCTGATGGACTAGACTTACCAATTCAAATGGAGAAATAGATAGGATTGTTTAAGTATTTAGCTGTACGCTATTTATAAGAGTTATATCTAAAACATAAACATATGAAATGGTTGAAAACAAAAGAATGAGGAAAAGATATGTGAGAAAACATTCATCAAGGGAAATCTATTGTAGTTAAACATGTATCTATATTAGAGATGGGGCCCTGATCTGTCATCCAGACTGGAGTGCAGTGGCGTGATCATAGTTCACTGCAACCTTGATCCCACAAGGGATCCTCCTGCCTCAGCCTCCTGAGTATCTGGGACAACAGGCGCATGCCACTACACTCAGCTATGGTGTAGCTATATTCACACCAGCAAAATAGACTCTAAAACAAAAGTATCATTAGAGGTAAAGATAGTCAAGATATGGTGGCAAAGGTCCAATGAAATTTTAGCAATTCTAAGCATATAAGTACCTAATTAAATAGATTCAAAACACTGTATATGAGGTTGGGCACAGTAGCTCATGCCTATAATCCCAGCACTTTGGGAAGCCGAAATAGGAGGACTGCTTGAGCCCATCCTGGGCAACATAGCAAGACCTCATCTCTACAAAAAATCAAAACATTAGCTGTGCGTTGCGGCGTGTGCCTATTGTCCCACCTACTCTGGAGACTGAGGCAGAAGGATCACCTCAGCTCAGGACATGGAGTCTGCAGTGGCTGTGAGCATGCCACTGTACTCCAGCCTGGGTGACAAAGTGAGACTCCAACTCAAAACAAACAAAAAAAAACCCCCACTGTATATGAAGTAAAAATTGATAGTGCTACAGGAAAAAACTGAAAACGCCATCATTACATTGGAAAAAGAGTAACTTTCTCTCAATTATTGTTAGGTCAAACAAATGAAAAGATCAATTATGTATAGGTTTAAAGATCAGAAATAGCAAGCTTTACATTCCACATTTAAATTATAACACATTTGGCTGTAAAGAGAGACTCAACGAATTTCAAAGAATAAGCATCACATAGACATATTCTCTGACAAAATATTAAATTGGAAGTTATTAACAAAAAGATAAGGAAAAACTGAATTATAGTCATGTTTACAAATAGGAAAACTGAGTATCACAAAGATGTCAGTTTAACTCAGTAGATCTTTAGAGTCAATGCAATGTAAATCTATCAAATTTTACACTTTTATTCTAAAATGTATAGGACAGGGCCAAGAACAACCAAGACACTTGTGAAGAAAAAGTGTGCAGATGACAGAACAAACCTGCTCTAGACATATTCTAAAACTGAAGTGATTAAGACAATGTAATATTGGACCTGCTCTATCATATTTCCAAATTAATTATAAAACTAGAGATATTATAATTAATATGGCACAGTATTGGTGCAGAATATACAAAATGGAACAGAGAAAAAATCAGAAACAGTACCAGGCAGCCATGAAACTTTGATATGCAGTCATGCATTGCCTGTTCTGATAAATGCATTATTGGGTGAATTTGTCTTTGTGCATACGTTATAGAGTGTAAGCATACAAACATGAATGGTACAGCCTACGACACACGACACACCTGGTTATGTAGTATGGCCTATTGCTTCTAGGTTACAAATCTGTTACTGTACCAACAACTATAGACGACTGCCATACAGTGTTATTTGTGTATCTAAACATAGAAAAGGTACAAATTAAGGTATAAAAAATTAAAAATGGTACACCTGTATAGGGCATTTACCAGGAATTGTGCTTGTAGCACTGGAAGCAGCTCTTGGTGAGTGAGTGAGTGAGTGAGTGAGTGAGTGAGTGAGTGAATGAGTGAGTGGTGAGTGAATGTGAGGGCCCAGGACAGTACTTTACACTCCTGAAGACTTATATACACTGTGTACGCTTAGGCTACACCACATTTATTTTTACAATTTTCTTTATTCAATAATAAATTAACCTTAGCTTATCATATGTTTTTTACTTTATAAACATTCTATGATCATCATAATACTATAAGAAAAAAATTGGCAGTAGTGGGAAACTGCCAGGGGTGGGCAGGGGTGGGACTGGCAGTGAGAGACCCAAGAAACCAAGAAAATTAAAAAGCCATACTTGCTGTAAAAGTAGTGTTTAGTTCACTATATTTTATATATCCCTACCTCATGTTCATTGTACTTTATGAAATCTTAGTACTTTAAATCCTACCTCAGACCCCGTAGAATTAGGCATATGTCAGGTGCCGGGTAGTGACTGATTGTGTAGGTATATAATGTCTTAAGTAGTGTTTGTATTTAGAACTCTTGGGTTAAGCATTGTTAGTCCCATGCTGACTTCTGCTTTTACAACGGGATGTAAATGTTAAAGCGATAAGCCCCTTTCAGACATTCCTTTGCAGCAGACTTTGAGACGCTAGTAATCTGCCTGCTTGCTCAAGTTAATTTATACGCAGTAACTGTATGAACCTAACTTGTCTGACATTCCACTCTGCCCGTTAAGTGGGTTTCTGTCAATCACGGGCAGTCAGGTTACAGCCCACGAAAGGCACTTACCAATACCAAGTGTTCCCGTACCCATTAGGAGAAATTACCCAATCATGTAAAATCAAGTTTAAAGTTCTTTCCCCTCCCTCTGTAATTGTGCATAAAAACTGCTTGCCATACTGGACCGGGGCTCTCGTCCCTGAAGCCACAGCCGGCTTCGTTCGTGAGCCCAGACTCGAGCCTGAATAAAGACCCTTGTGTGTTTGCATCAGAGCTGGCTCTTTGGTGGTCTCTCGGATTTTGAATTTTGGGTTTAACAGCAGTAGTGGGAATCTGCTAGGGGAGGGGGAGGTACACCTCATCAACAAGGGTACATGCACAATGAACATTTGTATACCTAACCCTGAATTGTACCCCACATCTTTAAAATTTTAAAAAATTTTAAAAAAACATTGTAATGTGTTAATAACACTTAAAACACAACGTACAACTGTACAAAAATATTTTTATATCCTTATTCTATGTTTTTTTCTATTAATTTTTTTTTTAAGTTGAAGTCTCACTCTGTCGCCCAGATTAGAGTGCAGTGGCACACTCACAGCCACTGCAGCCTCGACCTGCTGGACTCAGGTTATCCTTCCGCCTCAGCCTTCCAAGTAACTGGAACTACAGGCACGTGCCACCATGTCCAGCTAACTTTTTGATTTATTGTATGGATGAGATCTTGTCAATTTCCCAGGCTGGTCTCGAACCCATGGGCTCAGGTAATCCTCTCCCCTTGGCTCCTCAAAGTGCTGAGATTATAGGCGTGAGTCACTGTGCCTCACCAACTTTTTTTTTTTTGAGTTGGAGTCTCACTCGGTTGTCCAGGCTGGAGTGCAGTGGCACACTCACAGCTATCCCAGTGTTGACTCCCTGGGCTCAGGCGATCCTTCTGCCTTAGCCTTCAAGTAGCCGGAACTACAGGCACACACTACCACACCCGGATAATTTTCTATTTATTGTAGAGATGAGATCTCACCAAGTTGCCCAGGCTGTTCTCGAGCCCGTGGGCACAGGCAATCCCCTCACCTCAGCCTCCCAAAGTGTTGGGATTACAGGCTTGAGCCACCGCACCCAGCCTAAATTTTTTTTCTTTTTAAACTTTTTTGTTAGAAACTTAAGAAACAAACACACACATTAGCCTAGGCTTATACAGGTTCAGAATTATTAATAACACTGTGTTCCCTCTATCCTCCTGGAGAGTCGTCAAGGGGCAGTGACATACACAGAGCTATCATCTCCTATGATAACAGTGCCTTCTTCTGGAATACTTCCCGAAGGACCTGCCTGAGGCTGTTTTACAATTAACTTTGATTATGTAAGTAAAAAGAGCACTCTCTAAAATAGTGATTAAAAAAGCATAGTAAATACATAAACTAGTGACAGAGTCATTTATTATCATTATCAAGTATTATGTACATAGTTTTATATGCTAGGCTTTCATGTCACTGGCAACGCAGTAGGTTTGTTTACACCAGCATCATCATAAACATGTGAGTAATGCATTGCACTACAATGTCACTATAACACCACCAGGCTATCAGATTTTTCAGTTCCATTATAACCTTATGGTACCACTGTCCTATATGTGGTCCATCATTGACCAAAATGTCATTATGGGATGAATGACTATATTTTAAAAGTAGCATGTCAGATGAATGGAGAAGGGAAGGATGTTCAAATAATAAAATGTTTAAATTCCAGATAATTCTGTACCTGAGCACAGAATATTGTACCTGAGCACAGAATATTGAGGCTATGGTGAGCTGTGATCATGCCACTGACCTCTATCTTAAGTGACAGAGTAAGACTCTGACTCAAAAAAAAAAAAAAGACACCTTAAGAAAAATGAAAGGAAAAGCTGCAAATTTGGAAAGTATATTTATTTATTTTATTTATTTATTTTTTTAGTTGGAGTCTCACTTCGTTGCCCCGACTAGAGTGCAGTGGGACGCTCCTGGCCACCGCAGCCTCGACCTGCTGGGCTCAGGAGATCCTTCCACTTCAGCTTTCCAAGTAGCCGGAACTACAGGAACTATAGGCGTGAGCTACCACACCCAGCTAATTTTTGATTTATTGTGGAGATGAGGTCTCACCAAGTTGCCTGATCGGGTCTCGAACCCACAGGCTCAGTCAATCCACTCACCTTGGCCTCCCAAAGTACTAGGATTACAGGCTGCAACACCGAGTCCAGCCGGAAAATATATTTATAACATTTCCAATTAATAAGGGATTGGTATAAAAATATGTAAAGAAGTCCCTCTCAAAAATAAAAAAATAATAAATTTAAAATAAGCTAATAGTAACACCCACAAAGATCTTCCTACAGAAGTCAAAATATATATGGCCATGAAACATATGAAAAATCTTCAAACTAATTAGTAATGAGATCAATGGAAATTAAATCCACAAATAGATACCATTAAATATCCAATTCAACTGGGAAAAATTAAAACATGGCGGAGTTTATTTATCAATGGAAACTTTTCTATACTGTTGGAAGAAATGTACATTCTAACAACCTCTTTGGAAAACAAGCTTGCATTATCTTGTAAATATGAACATTTCCATATCCTACAACCCAACTGTCTTAGTCTACTCAGGTACATTTACATGATAAAGTATCAGATACTGAGTGGCTTAAGTGACAGCAATTTATTTTTGCACAGTTTTGGAAGTTGGAAGTCTGAGAGCAGGGTGTCAGCATGGTCAGGCTCTGGTCAGGGCTCTCTTCCTGCCTTGCAGATGGCCACCTTCTCACTGTGTACTCACATGAGACAAAAGAGAGAGAGAGAGATCTTCCTCTTAGTATAAGGCCACAGTCTTATTGGAGTAGGGCTCCACTCTTATGACCTCATTTGACCTGAATTACCTCCCAAAGATCTTATCTCAGATACAGTCATATTGTGCTCCAACATAGAATTTGGGTGCGACAAAATTCAGCCCATAGCACCAACTTTCAGGTACCCAAGGATAAATATCTAGAAGGATGTTTAAAGCACCTATTTTCATAATATCAACAAATTAAACAAGCCACATGCCCATCAACAATAAAATGGAAAATAAATTTGGTATATGTATACAAGGGAATATTGCATAGCAGTGAAAATGAATGAGCTACAGCTATAAGCAACATGATGAATACATCTCAGTAAACTAAGTTTGAGAAAACAAAAGCAAGCTCTAGAAGACCACTACTCAGCACGATACTTTTTTAAGGAGTTTAAAAACTGGTGAAATACAACAATATATTTAGTCATACATATTTGGAATAAAATTATGGTTTTTAAGCAAATGATGATAGACACAAAATTCGGGTGAGTAATTTCTAGGGCTAGGGCAGTGAGACAATGAAATATTGCAGCAGTGCCAGAATCAATTCATACTGGCTCAAAAAGTCAGTTGTTAAATTTTCAGGAATTTTGACAGCCAGATGTTAAACCATCAGTAGTTTATTCAGCTATGATGGGAGTATTCACATCACGGAAATCGGCAGATACTGAAACCAAGGAGCTGGCTGTCAAATATTTACTAGCACACCACTGAATGTAAGTTGTTAGTAGTATCCTAGTTCTCAGTTTTGGTAGGTTCTGTTCATTATTTTTTAAATGACCAAGCGTCACAGTTTATAATTTTGTAGTTTCTGCTCATTATACTATTTTGAATGAAAACAAAGAGGTTCACAAGAGGACCAAGTAAGTCAGCATATCATGAACCAAGGAATATGGTTATTATGATTGTGTGCACCTATGGTAGAAAAAAACAACAAAGAAAAAGATCAATAAGTTCCCTCCATCTGGAGCATATCAAGTGTCAAATGAAACTTCACTAATGAATGTGGTCACTGTGTACCTGGAAGGCACTATTTCACTCTCTGAGAACAAGATACCAAGTTTTAGAAATGAGAGGATGGGCCCATCCAGCCCCACAAAGGTGACTCTCCTTAGCTTCCTCACTGAGCAAGTCTTTTAAAGATCAGGCTCTAGGACAGGCAGAGTGTACAGTATGGCTCCTGCGACGTTCACAGAAAACATGGGCCTTGCTATCAGCGCCAACCATGTGGTCATGGTTCTTGGGCCAAGCTGGGTCCAGCCCCTAAAGGTAGCTCAGGCAAGAGGTGCTGCTAACACCAGAATCTCCGTGTTGTTTTCTGTCCACCTTGGCATAAAGACAAGGGGGTTGGCTAGGCCTGCTGCTGCTAGAATTTATGGACCCTGAAAAGAAAGGAGTTGGGGAGGAGCTGAAGATAGCAAGCCAGAGAAAGAGTCTACACTGATCACCAAAACCAGGGAGAAGAAGGGAAGGCAGGTGTAGAAATTAAGGTGTGGGAATCAGAAATCAGAGAATTGAGAGAAGAGAGTCCCAAGCCAAGTGGGCAAGCATGAGCTTGGTCCAGGAGCCCTGGAGACAGACAATCATGACATGTGACAGGTCAACTTGTCAGATTGACTCCCTTAAAAGGGGCTTCAAACAGGGGTGACTAACTAGTTGGTGGGGCCAGGTTCCCTCAAGAATATATACCATGCAGAAAGCAGGTCTGAGGCTTTAGGTCTGTGATACTGTCGCTTTTAAGCTGTGTGGTCACGGCTCTTCACCATCCCAGTCTGAAAGACCCTTCAGGTGTAGGGACCTTAATTGGGCTAAATTCTAATGTAGAAAAAGAATAGGACTGGTGGAGCCTATGTCAGGTGCCAGGTCAACTACAGAAGGATGGGATAGTTGGCCACTAAAAGTGTGGTTCCTTCTTAGCTCTGCCCTATGAAGGAAGTCTTACCAATGGTAAGTCCCATAACCCTTGCTGCAGAATTGAGATAGCCTGGGCTTCCACTTGTGGTCCTCCTGTATTTAAGCTGTAGCTAGCTCTCTTCACCCCAGCCAGTCACTGAGGAAGTGGGATAGGTACACCGAACTACAGGCCCCACCTTCACTATGACCCTGGCTGGTGTGACCCTGGTCTTTTCGGGCAGCACTATCAAGCATATTCCCCAGAACAACCAGGAACTCCTGTGTGACGGTTAGTTTTACACGTCAACTTGACTGGACTGTAGGATGCCCAGACATTTGGTCATATATTATTCAGGAAGTGTCTTCGAGGGTATTTTGAAATGAAATTAACATTTGAACAAGTAGACAGGGGAAAGCAGATTGCCCACCCTGTAGGTGAACTCATCCAATCAACTGAGGACCTCAATAGAATAAAAAGCTGACCCTTCTGTAAGAACAACCACCTTTTGACGTGGGGCAAATGTCTTTTGCGGCTTTCTGACTTGAACTGAAACATCAGCTCTTCTTGGGTCTCAAGCCTGCCAGTTTCCTAACCAGAACTTATACCATTGGCTCTCCTGGGTCTCCAGGAGATCTTGAGACTTCTCAGCTTTCATAATCACAAGAGCCAATTCCTTATAATAAATCTCTTTCTATACATATCCTGTTATCCTGTTTTTCTGTAGAATCCTAATATATATGAGTGCATGTGTGCAACACATTTTCCATATACATATACAGTCTGTTTTCTCTCTTTCTTTCTTTTTGGGTTGGAGTCTTACTCCATTACCTAAGCTAAAGTGCAGTAGCATGCTCAGGGCCACCCCACCATCAACCTGCTTGCTCAGGTGATCCTTCCACCTCAGCTTTCCGAGTAGCCAGAACTACAGGTGTGCGCTACCATGCCTGGCTTATTTTTTGATTTATTGTAGAGACATGGTCTCACCAAGTTGCCCAGGCTGTTCTCGAACCTGTGGGCTCAGGCAATCCCCTCACCTTGGCCTCCCAAAGTTCTAGGATTACAGGCTTGAGACACCGTGCCCAGTCAGACAGCCTATTTCCTCTCTTGTCATGCTCCATGCTCTCCTGGTGAACCTGGGACCCAGAAATCTCCACCACTGAAAAGCCATCATCTGAGATATATGCACTCTGTCATCCCAGCCAGTCAACATTCCTGGAAAGGCCACACCAACCACCTCTCTCTTCCTACTCTGGGCTATGTGGTTAGACAAAAATCACAAGAGCTAGCCAGATTCTTGAGCTCTCCAGGCTCAGCGGGAGCTCCCATAACTGATCAGTGCCTTTGATGGCTCACTCTCAGCGCCTCTTCCAAACACTATCCATTCCCTCAAGGCTGAACCCTATCCTTTTATTGCCATGCTCAGCAGATTGTCTCGATTGACCTAAGAAAAACATCATTTGATAGGAGCTCCTACAACTTCCCTCTCTACTCAATTCAAAATGTCTCTGATCCTTCATCCATCCTCTTCTCCTTTCCTCCCAGAGAGAAAGGTCTTTAGGCCATGCATATAAAGGTAAGTTCTTTTTTTTTTTGAGTTGGAGTCTCACTCTGTTACCCAGACTGAAATGCAGTGGCACGTTCCCAGCCACTGCAGCCTCAACCTGCTGGACTCCGGTGATCCTTCCACCTCAGCCTTCCGAGTAACTGGAACTACAGGCGCGCGCTACCACACCCAGCTAATTTTTGATTTATTGTCGAGACAAGGTCTCACCAAGTTGCCAGGGTGGGTCTCGAACCCACAGGCTCAGGCAATGCATTTGACTTGGCCTCCCAAAGTGCTGGGATTCCAGGCTGAGCCACCAAGCCCGGCCAAAGCAAAGTTCTTGAAGGAGAAGTATCCACACCAACTCTAATCAACACATAGATTGGAGGTCTCAAGGGTGTGCATGGTCAGTTGAGGGCATCAATATCTCTTCATCTGGGTTCTTCCCTCTGACCTTCTTCCCCTGGGATGATCTCAGGGGACTGGTTTTAGCTCAGGTAGACCCTCACTAAGCACCCCAAAGGGAGGCCAGAGCCCAAGACAGTCTTTCTAGCATGTCCCTTATCCTGTGGCAGACCATTCCTCTCATCTAGGTTTCTCAGTGTGTTGACCTTCCTGCTTTGTTTCATTAGATATTTTCTTACACTCTCGCTTGTATATTCAATCTTTCTCTCTCCTCTGTATCTTTACACTCAGTTTGAAATATACTTGAAACTCTTCCATCCTAAATTGTCTGCCTCTCAATACTGCTGTTCTCCTGTCTACTGCCTTAAATGTCTCTTTTCCTTCCCAAGAAACTCCTTGAAAGTGTAGCCAGCATTTTCTGTTTTCAGTTCAAACTGGCCATTCACACACACCCAAGTTCTTGTTTCTGTGCCCACCACACCCTCAGTTCCATCGACACTGCTCTACTGCAGATGCTAAAGTCAAGTCATCAAATCCCAGTCACTTTCCAACCCTCTTCGGATAGGTTGTTCACCTGTATTTTGGGAAATTGAAAGAAAAAAATGTATGTCTACCCAGAGCACTCACAGGGGAGCAGGATCATGTGAATTCTAATTATGGAAGTTTGCTCCAAGGAGAAATCAGTTCTTGGGCATGGAGTCAGGACTAAGAAGTCCAACCTCATCCATTCAGTTTGCCAGCTGGATGCTTGGACTTGACCTAATTAAAGGAGATGACTGTTTTGTTTTTTACAAGGAGATGTTATCATCCCCATTATACCAAGAAGGAAATTGAGGCTCAGAAAAGACTTGTAGATTGCCCAAGTAACACAGTGAGTTAGGATCAGAGCTTCTTCTACCACACTGTAATGACAATAGCTATGACCCAGCAATAAAAGTGACCGTATACCAGGCATGTGCTAAGAGCTTTACAAAGCATTACCTCATTTAACTGTCTCCCAAAGTACAGAGTAGTATATGCCACTGACCACGGTTCCATCTGGATGTCTAAAGGACATCTCAAAGGTCACACATCCAGAAATGAAATCAAGATATTTTCCTGAAAAACCCTTTCCACTTGTAGCTTTAATGATCTTAACTGATGGCAACTTCATCCTACTAGTCGCTCAGCACAAAATTAGAGTCATCCTTTACTCCTCTCTTTCACTCCTCACATACAGTTTCTCAGAAAACCCTGTTGTCTCTACCCTCAAAATGCCTCCATAATCTCTCTTCTCACCACTTCCACTGCTACCAGACTGGTCTCCGTCTCCCAGCAGGTCTTGCCACTGTTCCTCTCTCACCTCCCTCTCCCCACTTCTCCATCTCCTGGTCTATTCTCAAAGCAGCTAGAGTGATCCTTTTAAAACTAAGAGAGACCGGGTGCGGTGGCATGCACTTGTAATCCCAGCAACTCAGGGGGCTGCGAGGGGAGGATCACTTCAGGCCAGGAGTTCGTGACCAACCTGGGCAACATGGTGAGATCTCAACTCTAAAAAAAATATATTTTTAATTAGCTGGGCTTGGTGGCGCATATCTGTAGCCCCAGCTGCTCAGGAGGCTGAGGCTGGAAGCTTACTTGGGGCCAGAAGTTCAAGGTTGCTGTGAGCTATGATCCAGCCACAGCGCTCCACCCTGGGCGACTGTGAGATCTTGTCTCTAAAACAAACAAACAAATTGCGAGAACAACAACAACAAAGACAGATCATGATCCTCCCCTACTCAAAACCTGCAGTGGTTCATCTCACCAGACTAACAGCAAAGTCCTAATTCCCTCACCTCCTTCAAGTCTTTGCTCAAACATCACATTCTTATTGTGATCTTCCATGTTCCCTTACAACTTCAAATTTCCCTTTATCCTCCGCTAGTTTAACCTCTTTCATAACACCTGTCTTCTAACACAGTATATAATTTACTTAACATTTGTCTCTCTCTGCTATAATGTGCACTTTTCAAGGACAAGGATTTTTGTCTGGTTTTGTTCGTTGATATATCTTAAGCGCCTAAAAGAGTGCCTGGCGCACACTAAACACTCAAATTGTTCAATGAATAAACTGTCCTGTTGACGCCTTATGTTGCTTTCCAGAGCACTTTGACATTTATTATTCCACGAATTGCGACCTTTGCGCTGCTCTCTAGCACCACTTGGCGGCAGTTGCGCAGACTGCCTTGACGTGGTTCTCGTCTATTGCGGAACTCTGGGCTCGGCGCTCACCGAGTCCCCACCGGACCAAAAGCAAAGAGCACAAACTCCGGAAGAAATTACAACCGCAGGACATTTTTAGAGCCCCGAGGGATCACTAGTAACCAATAGACACAAAGATACAGCTCACGTGGTGCAAATTCAGCCTATCGAGCTCCTAGTGTTCTGTAGCTCACTCTCTTCCGCTCCTGCCTCCTTCTTTCTCGACAAGATGGCCACACCGGCGGTACCGGCAACTGCTCCTGCCGCCACTCCAGTCCCATCGCCAACACCGGCAGTGGCCCCGGCCTCAGCCCCGGCCCCGTCCCCAGCGCCAACGCCAGCTCCAGCGCCGGCCGCGGCTCCGGCTGCAGCTCCGGCCCCGGCTTCATCCTCAGATCCGGCGTCAGCAGCGGCCACGACTGCGGCTCCGGGCCAGACCCCGGCCTCCGCGCAAGCCCCGGCTCAGACCTCGGCGCCTTCACTGCCTGGACCCGCCCTCCCAGGGCCCTTCCCTGGCGGCCGCGTGGTCAGGCTGCACCCAGTCATTTTGGCTTCCATCGTGGACAGTTACGAGCGACGCAACGAGGGAGCTGCCCGAGTTATCGGGACCCTGCTGGGTGAGAGGACAGAGAAAGTTGTTCTTGTCATTCTCCCACTTGTCCTCTCTCTCTTCCCATCCCCATTGACTTTTCATCTGTTTCTCATCCCCGCTTTCCGCTGCGACTTACCTTCCCAGGGGACTCGAACCTTTCCTCTTTCTTGCCGGATTACTGTCACTTGGAGCGACGTAAAGTATACAAGGAGTGGTTGTCATATTGTATGCCTCGTACAGTAGTTTACGTTTTATTTTTAATCTTTCCACAGCATTTTTACGTCAGGTAATGATCCCCAGTCTGCCAAAAAATGAGCTCTAACTCCAGTGGGAAGTCAGGAACCCGTACCTGCCAAAGCCCCAGTGACCACGTTTTCCAGATGTTAACAAAGAATTGTCTAGCTAGTTGGCAAAGAGCGGAGACATTTTAAAGAGATATTCTTCACAAGTAAACTGGTGTGGCCGGAACCCACTTAGGATCTTATAGTATTCTGCTGTCCTAAACTTGTGAATCTCATCCTTTGTCCCTTAGTGTCACCTAATACTAGTACCTGATGTGATGAGCCCTATTCCTCCGGTGCTGTCTATAGTTTTCCATTTGGACACAATTATATCATGTGTTAATAAGTCTACACCAAATCTTCAGTTGAGCAAATAATCTTTTCCTTACCTGTGTTCCAAATCTGGGGAATAGATATTTTATGTTAACATAGTTTGTAAGACGGAAAAGCACTAAAGAGGGATTGCTGATAATAAATTCCTTTCTTTGGAACCAAGAAATTATTTTCAGTCCGTCTTAGTGACAAATTTTAAACTTCTTTGTGATCCACTTCACCTACATGCATCTTTTCTCTTCCGTATTCTTGAATGTGTAATAATCCTTACACCATAGAAGAAAATTGGTGTATTGCAAAGAGGTCAAGGTTTGTAGGCAACCTCCACCAAATATTACCCATGCTTTGGGACAAATTACCTAAAGTCTAGTTCTTTCAGGGGCTACTACAGGCTTAGTCTTTTTGAGAGCTGAAGTATTACAGAAAGCTTCTAACTGCTGGCACACAGTAAGTACAACTGTTTGTTGTCATTCACCACATCAAACCTAGAACACCATACATATTCTCTGTTTATCTTTGACAGTGTAGCATTTTACAGAAATGTAGACTCCTATCTTCCAAACGTTGCTGTGTCTTTTCTCAACCCAAGCCTTTGTGTTCTTGTTACAAATACCTTCCCTGCTCACCCTTATTTGTTTAATTTCCACCTTCCTTCCAGATTCCCAGGAATGGTGTTAAGTATCAGTCCTCCACCCCATACCCCCACCCTCACTCCATTCTCAACCTTCCACAACATGGTAGCACTGTAACTGCCCTGCTTTGAGCTTTTGTAACAAATTATTTTTGTTTCACTAACTTTGCACTCAACAGATACTCTTTCATAGAATCTGCACTGTCTGATCTTCCAAACTCATTGAAACTAAAGAAACTATTTTAGAAAATAAAGAAACTATTTTCTACCCAAGATTTATGCTTAGTGCCCCATGTATCCATGACCCTAGTCAGACTAGCTGTAATTTAGAGTCTCAGATCCCCTTTCAGGCTGGAATCATGGTACAGCGTTTGAGGTGTTGTAGAGGCAATGCTTACAGAAGTGTAAACCACAGACTCTGCTTGCGAGGAACTTAAAATTTCCTAGACATTAATTCATGAAATATTTTATTTGGTTAAATGAAGCCATCGGTGCCTTTTATGTACCATAAAACTAGGTACTTAAAATTCAAAGTTTGATAAAATGAGCTCTACTGTCACCTTAAACTCAGGATAGACGTATACTCTTATATGCACATAATTAGAATATAATGTGATAAATGCTTTAAAAGAAAGGAGGCATGGAAATACAGAAGACTATTTCAGAAGGTTGGGGAAGGCTTCACAGAAAAGATGACATTTGAGCTGGGCATTAAAGCAACTACTAAGAGTGTAAAAGAGCCTGGTAAGTCTACTATCTGAAGAATTCAGTATTTCAGAAATGTAGGAGAGAAAAGAGCTACAACAGGAAACAAAACCAGCAAACTGAGGAGCCATAATTACAAGTGTAAAGTGCTGTGAAGAATTACCAGAAGCTATGAGAAGACAAAACATAGTTTAGGGCTGTTTGGGAAGATTTGAGCAATAAGCATTTTGGCTTAGACTGAATAGTAATTAAAGATCACTATGCACTATG
The DNA here is from genome assembly GCF_000164805.1 of Carlito syrichta. NCBI lineage: Eukaryota > Metazoa > Chordata > Mammalia > Primates > Tarsiidae > Carlito > Carlito syrichta. Next base: position 368,241 of record NW_007249871.1, on the reverse strand, counting down.
ACTGCTTTGTAAAGAGTAGATAAGAGACAGGCATGGGCTGTGCATGAACACCAGAGAGGCTGTTCTGGTAACAGGGAAGCTCTTGAAAGGTGGGGTGGAGAGGAGTGAGCGAGATGAGAGACAGGAAATTGTGTTGACAGGACTTGGTATGATCAGAAGTGAGGAATTAAAGAGAAGAAAGTATTGAGGATGACTCCTACATCTTTGGTTAAGTGTGGAAGAAGAAAAAGAAGGTGGAAGTTGGCTTCAGCTTAGGATGTATTCCTTTTGAGATGACCACTGAACATTCCAGTGGAGTTGTTAAGTAGAAAATTGAATATGAGGGTCTGGAGTACAACAGAGATGTGAGCAAGCATGTCAGTTTAGGAATTGTGCCATTGGAATACAGAAGGCAATTGAAACCATAAAAATGGATGAGATCGCCTGAAGCAGAGATTAGCAAACTCTGCAAAGGGCCAGACTGTAAATATTTTAGGCTTTGTGTATAGTCTTTGTTGCAGCTACTTAACTCTGCCTGTAGCAAGAAAGAAGTCATAAAAAATGGCATGTAAACTTTTATTTACAACAAACTTTTCTAGGTCAGGACCTGACTAGTTCAGGTAACAAAGAGTAAAAAGACAGACCCTAAAAACCTGTTAAGTCAGAAGGAAGAGTAGCCGACAAGATTACAGAGGTAGGAAGAAAACTAGAAGAAACTGGTGTCATGGTAGTCCAAGGAAAAGAAAGTTTAAGAAGGAGGGAAATGTCAAGTCTGTGGAATCCTGCTGAGAGGTCAAATAAAATAAAGGATGTATGTCCGTTTGGTTTAGGGACATAGTTTTAGCTAAGGGAGCAAAAACCATAGTGAATTGGAATTAGTCAAACATGGTAGGTATAAGCATCATTGCAGTCTGGTAGAGGAAAGCACTTGCAGCCTGGGGTGGGAGGTCCCAGTAGATGAGAAGAGAATGGAGAAGTCAAGGGACTGGTAATCTTAGTGAAATCAAGAAACAAATGTAGTGGAAATATAGGTATCAGAACTTAAAGAACAAAAATTTGTTGTAAAAGACTGACATGTTGATGTTTAAGGTTCACTGGTAGAGGGTTTCTAGATGATAGGATTAAGCCTATGACCATGGGACCAGGTAGCTAAAGGGAAGTACAGGTGACACTCCTAAAATTGTGCTCAGAGTCTAACACTAAACTGCTGTATTGGCATTCTGCATTGGCATAACAATCTTCCAGGCAGTTCTGCAGATTTAATTATAGGGAGAAAGTCTAGAAGCTGAAAAACAAATTCATAGAGTGAAAGCCAAGAATAGGGCTGGTGCTGGAAAGTAACAGACAAGTGGAGACCCTGTAAAGGAAGAGTGTTCCCTCTTTGGTGATGGCTGGAAGGAGGAGTTGTAGATCACTCCAGAGTTTCAGTTCTCTGAAGAATCTTTGTTCCACTGAAGCATGTGGCCAAACCAGAAGCTAATGAATTCAATTCAGTGTTCATTGACTTTGAGAAGACCAAAAGCATTTCAGAAGTAGTTGGAGGCTTTGGGGCCCTGGGATTATATAACACATAGCTGATTCTCTCTTTCACAGGAACTGTTGACAAGCACTCAGTGGAGGTCACCAATTGCTTTTCAGTGCCGCACAATGAGTCGGAAGATGAAGTGAGTGGGATTCTAAGCTGCCCCTCTAGTTTATAGCTGTTCATTTGCTAGGCTCCTCTCACGGGCCCTCCCACATGATATGTTGTGCTTATAACTGGGCTCCTGGGCCAAGGAAGCTTCATACTATCTGTATGTAGTTCCCAGGCCTCTTCTGTCTGTTGGGCTGGTCTCTTGTCCTTTTTATCCAGTTTTTCTATGGACTTCTGACTTATTAGCTTCCTTTCCTGCCTTCCCTCTTAGGTCGCTGTTGATATGGAATTTGCTAAGAACATGTATGAATTGCACAAAAAAGTCTCTCCAAATGAGCTCATCCTGGGCTGGTAAGTTGGGGAGGTGGGGAGGGGGGGCGGGGACAGATAGAAAGTTGATGATTGCGAAGATCGTGTCCTCTTCCATTTGGAGATAGAATATTGAAAATGTATTACCTTGAGGAGCTCTGATTTCAGTGTGTTTTGCTGGCAATTCTGATCCTATAAGGCTGGGATATTTATTTTGAATTGTAGCTTTTTAAGTCTTTTTCTTTGCCTTGCTGGTGACTTGAAATTTTTCAAGAGCACCAAATCAGTCTCTGATTTGACTTGACATCGTTTTCTTTTTTTTTTTCAGTTTTTATGGTTTTATTTAAACACAAAATGTGCACATGAGTTGTCTATTCATTTTCTTCACTGCACAGCCTAATGTTGGGCATTAGAATTGGTGACTCTGATGGCCATCTGGGCTGCTCTTTCTACAATGGCTTTGCGGTTCTTGGAGGAAATGTTGTGAGCAATCTCAGCACAATAAGATTTCTTGCACATCAGCAGCACTTCCAGCTCCTTGACGTTGAACCAGGAACTTCCAGAAGCCACTGAGCAGCATGTGTTTTGTTTTCTTGTTGTTCCCATAACCAATGTTGGGCATCGAGATCTGACCCTTGAGTCTTCTACACACCCCATTGTCAATACCTCTGGGTTTCTGCCAGTTATACTTAATCTTGACATATCAGTCTGGTGCTAGATAAATTTTTTGGTCCTCTTTTTGACGTTCTTGGGTTTCACCAGGGGTCCCAGGGCAACTGAGATGCCAGGTAGGAGATAGCTGCCACCTTGGTAGGCAGCACCAAGGAAGCAATATTGTTTTCAATGCGTATATTGTTTTTGATGTTTGGTGTCACAGATGTCACTACCATAAGGGTGTCAGGTACCCTAAAAGCACCCATGCCACTGTAGTGTTTGGAATCTGTGTCACACGTAGACATGAGCCCACACTGTGTTTGTTTTCCAGGTACGCCACAGGCCATGACATCACAGAACACTCTGTGCTGATCCATGAGTACTACAGCCGGGAGGCCCCCAACCCCATTCATCTCACTGTGGACACGAGTCTCCAGAACGGCCGCATGAGCATCAAGGCCTATGTCAGGTGACCATAATCTTGGCCACAAGGGCATGCAAGGCTGTCCAGTTCATACCATGCCTAGATGACATCCCACCCTCACCCCAAACAAGTTTAGTTCCTTCATTGGATAACTCGCTGCCTCAGAAAACCTATTCCTCTCTGCAGTTTTTCAAAAGGCTTTACTGGGAAACAAAAATCTGTCCCTATAATTTCCACTCGGTGATCCTGGTTGTACTCCAGGTTTCTACTCATTGCTCGAGTTGGAGTCACTCTGTTGCCCAGGCTGGAGTGCAGTAGCGGGCTTATGACCACCCCATTGGCAACCTGCTGTGTTCTGGTGATCCTTCTGCCTCAGCCTTCCAAGTAGCAGGAACTACAGGCACACACTACCACACCTGGCTTATTTTCTGATTTTTATTGTAGAGACGAAGTCTCGCCAATTTGCCTGGGCTGGTCTCTAACCCGCGGGCTTAGGCAATCCACTCACCTCGACCTCCCAAAGTGCTGGAATTATAGACTGAGCCACCAAGCCTGGCCCATTGCTTTTAAACAAGTTCAGATGACAGCTCTTTTAGGGTTTTGAGCAAGGTATTGTGTTTTTTCAAGCCATATTTTCTAGAACCTGACCACCCCACAATTAATGAGGCCAGTTCTTACATGAGGTTCTTGTCATGGTCTTTCACCATGTTCTTACTTTTCTGAATTACCCTTTAGTTTGTCATTATCCCTAGAACTCAGAGCAGTAGTACAGATTAAAGGATGACTGTCCTTATTTTGAATATATCTGTTAACCCAGATTTGAGGGCATGGAATTTTAATGACAATAACATTACCGTGTTGACACATTGAGCTTGCAAGCAGTTAAAATGCCATTTGATGAGAGGTGTTGGGAAAGGTCCCAGTAGCATGCTGAAGAGGATACTGTGGCAGTTGGAAGGATCATATCTTCTGGTTGGAATGAAGGCATCTGTTAATGCCTTCTTATGCTGCATAATTTTGTGCTGGTTCTGTGTCTGACACTAATGTAGCTAGTTAACTATTACACACTAACGCAAAGATGGTGCATGCCAGGTCCTTAAGAGCCAACTGGCATACCACTAAGCTCTAGCCATTGCCTGACTTCTTAGCCTTTCCAGGTATTTCAGACTTCTCGATATCCAGTATACAGTATATATAGTTGGCATAGTAAAGATAGCACCTTTTGTGAGATAAATTAAAGTACCCAGTCTGGTGTCGGTTGGCAAGTGTTGATTTTTTTCTTAGTACTGATGAAGGACTCGTTCTCAGAAAAGACCCATCTCTGTCTCTTCTTTCCGTGTGGGTGGGTATCTAGGCCACCGGCTCCACAGGGAAATCCAGAGTCTTATCCTCTCATCACTGATGTTGCACAGTATATTAAGTAATTACCTCTAAAGAGACTAGGCCAGATCTGAGGGCTGAGTCCCCTTCTTGCAGGCCAAGGGTTTGGTGTGTGGAATGAGATAAAGGGAAAGTCACTTTTGCTCCCGTGAGACCTCTGGGGTCCAAGTGGTTCTAGCCTCTTATCTCAGAACCTTGGATGCCATATTCCTGGTAAGACTGTTGTCCTGACCCAGACTACGTATAGAAACTCTCTCCCAAGGCCGTCTGTTTACATTGACTTCTCCCTCCCCAGCACGTTAATGGGTGTCCCTGGAAGGACCATGGGAGTGATGTTCACACCTCTAACAGTGAAATACGCATATTATGACACTGAACGCATTGGAGGTGAGTAACTTGCCCATATACTTCCTAGAGGTTTTGGACATTTTTAGGAGAGGGGGCTGTTGCATCCTAGGTGAAGGGGTCTGGCTCTGTCAGGAGGAAGAAAAGCTAATAAGAGCAGAGCAGGGAGTATGGGGAAGCTGACTGAGTCCAGGGGGCACTGGGAAGGGCAAGACAGGTAGAGGCTGTCTCTTTCTGATGGAATGACCACATCCTCTATGTCTCTTATTGTCTGCCACCACTGCCACCACCCTGCCAACCAACTCCCACAGTTGACCTGATCATGAAGACCTGTTTTAGCTCCAACCGGGTGATTGGACTTTCAAGTGACTTGCAGCAAGTAGGAGGAGCATCAGCTCGCATCCAGGATGCCCTGAGCACAGTGTTGCAGTACGCAGAGGATGTACTGGTGAGAGGGAAGGGAAAACCAAGGGGAAGCACGTAGAGCCACTCTAGGGTCGCTGAGGAATATGCTGATGAAGTGGTGGTGCTCCGCAATCAGAACTCACTGTGCCTCATGGCATCTTTATTTTGATTCTCAGTCTGGAAAGGTGTCAGCTGACAATACCGTGGGCCGCTTCTTGATGAGCCTAGTTAACCAAGTACCCAAAATCGTACCTGAGGACTTTGAGACGATGCTCAACAGCAACATCAACGTGAGTGCCATTCTGGGACCTCTGGGAGCCCAGTTCTTCTTCCTGTCTCAGCACATGACTCGAATGTGAAGGGAGTTGGTTGAGGTGGTCTGGAGTAGGAGAGAAGAGACAGGCCGTCACCTATAGCCCCCTTGCAGTCCAGGTTGGGAGGAGGAAGAGGTGATATACATGCTGGAGGTTCCTTTCCTTTTCCTTCCTTGATTCCATTGACTCAGTTAGGTGCTGCTGTAACTTGTTTGGATTTGTGATGGAAAAAAAATGCTAAAATTCAGAGGTTAATGGAAACGCAATTTCTTATTTTCCCCATCTGCATTCATAGACCACCACCACCCCACCCCCGCCACCACCATTTTCTACCCATGGGTCTCGGCTAAAGCACTCCTAGTCTATGAGAAGAGAAACGTTTCCCAGGCATTACTTTGCCATCTTCCACCTTTGACTCCTGCTCAGTCTCTCCCAACTGCCATCATCCAGGACTGTCCTCATGCTCAGTGCCCACCATGGAGCTGGCCAAGACCATCCTTTCTGCTCCCTTTCCACCCAGCCCCTCCCTCATTGTATATTCTTTTGTCTTCCAGGACTTGCTGATGGTGACCTACCTGGCCAATCTCACACAGTCACAAATTGCCCTCAATGAGAAGCTTGTAAACCTATGAATGGGCCCTCAGCAGCACTCCTGCTAGTCTGGATCTTAACCCTAGGACTCAGATGAAGTGAAGGAGAAATGGTTTTTTTGTGGTCTTGAGTCACACTGAGTTAGTCAACTGCTTGTGACTCTAATAAACATAATAACTTACCTTTTGTAAATGAGTTCCATCTTACGTGAATTTATTGCTGTATGGAAGGGAAGAAAATGTTCCAGAGCTCACACACAAACTAGGAGGTGAGACCTGTAGGCAACATGTTCATCATGACTTGCACCCACAGTTGGCAACATGTTCATCATGACTTGCACCCACAGCCCGAGCCGCTTCAGCTTCACCTGACCCCACACCAGGTAGCTTTTTTGCATGCTAGTGTTATAGTGGCATTTTCTCCCCACTGTTTTGCCAGTGATCAGGGCAAAAAGTTGATTATCACTTCTCTGTGGCATCTTTCATGGATGGCAGTACGGAGGGTTGCCTTCCCACAGTGTTGAAGCGCCAGGAGGTGTGCTAGTGAGTGGTGGAGAGGAGAGAAGAGGATGGATACTGATCTCACTCCTGGGACCCTTGAGTCTGTGCTGATAGAATGACGGCCTTCTCCATGGTGAGGATTAACTGCTTTACCAGATTATATATAGAGAAGTGTTCACTGACAAAACTGAAGTATTTCTTTTTTTTCTTTTTTTTTTTTTGAGAAAGCAAGATTTATTAAGAGGACAGAAAAGCTCTCACAATGGGAGGGGACCCCAGGGGGTTTCCCTGAAGTGTTTCGTAACGGTTTGTGAGGTTTCCATGGGAAATGAAGATGGATGCTTGATCTGAACTGAAAGAGTAGAGCATGTGGTCTTTGCCTTAAAATTCGTTGATATGATAGTAGGTAGAACCATTTGCCACTTTGGTTCAGGGAGGCAAAATCAGGATCCGTGGGTTGAAGTTCAGAGATTTTCCCAAAGCTTCAGAAAATCTTTAGGTGCTGCCTGTAACTTGAGAGCAGCCTGTTAAGTTGAGGTCTGCCGATGAAGTGAAAGCTACATGACATTTCCCAGAGACCTTGTAGGGTAGAGTACTTGCTTGGGCAGCCCCAAACTTCCCTTTCATCTGCTGTCATAGAGTTCTGTCTGGCCACTGTGAGATGTCTTCCTTTGAGAAAGAAGTTGTTATTCAAGGACTGAGGGGTATGTTACATTTGGAGTAAAAAATGAATGAAGGAATCAAAAAGCCTGCATCCTAATTCTGCTTATGAGATATGTAATTAGAAGAAAGACAAATTCTAGGAGTCATAGAATGTGGATCCATAGCCCTTTATTCAGGGCATTGTGAGAATTCAGTGAATTAATGAATGTTAACACAGAAAATAGTGCCTGGTATATAGTAGACATGAATAGGTGGTAGAGTTTTTATGTTTAGAGTTAAATACAGTTTGAGGATAATAAGCAACATGAACTTCAGCCTGGATCTCAATTCTGGTTCTGAGATACGTAACCTTAGGAAATACAAGTCCTGGGGTTCATTGGATTATGATGATACTTTAGTGCATGTAGGGAAATGTGAACAGATGTCATGATGATTAGGTGAAATTAGGTTAAACATAGAACACGTGGGAAAAGGGTTGACCAGAGTTAAAGTGTTTTAGTATTCTTGTATTTGGATGGGCAGTTCTTAAATATGCATGAAAAAATTCCAAGGTTAATTACTGGAAGTATATATAATCTCTAAATGAGCAATGAAGAGAGAGTATAATAAAAGGGAAGAAAATTTTTTAATTTGCTAAATAAGCATAGAAAAGATGGGTGAAACAATAAGATGACAAAAACAAGTAGAAATACGTCAGTAATCACAATAAGTGTTAAACATTAAACTAGCCAGGGGGTGGAAAATTTAATATTAAAACAAAACAAACCCCATCCATATGCTGTTTACAGGAGACACATGTAAAGCAAGGGTGAGCTAGCCACAGTGGCTCACACCTGTAATCCCAACTACTCAGGAGGCTGAGGCAGGAGGATCACTTGAGGCCAGCCTGGACCCTGTCCCTGAACGAATAAATACATTTTTAAAAATAGACAGAAAATTATCCTGCAGCTAGCTATAAGTACCAACATGGGTGAAACTTAATAATAGTTTTGAATTTAAAAATTTAGTCCCAGAATACAGTATACATATGATAATCCCAGAGTTCAAAAGCAAGTGAAACTAAACTTACTTAGACATACAGTTGGCCCTCTGTATCCCAGAGTTCTACACTCATGGATTCAACCATCTGTGGACAGAAAGTACTCGGAGGAAAAAATTGTACTGACCATGTACAGCCTTTCTTGAAATTGACCTCTAAACACAGTATAGATAGCAGGTATTTACATAGTATTTACATCGTATTAGGTATTCTGAGTTAATCGAGATCATTTAAAGTATACGGGCAGATGTATGTAGGTTATATGCAAATACTACATACACCATTTTATATCAGGACTTGAATATCTAAGGATTTTGATATCTAAGGGAGGTTCTGAAACCAGTCCCCCCATAGATGCAGAGGCACAGTTGTATGTATGCGTACAGTTGATTCTCATCCACAGTAGTTCTATAAAGTCGCCACAAACACTGAATTAAGAGTGCTGGACCGTTAATCCCAACAGAGATGCAGTTAGGTTCCTAACAGTCTCTGGTCACATTTTCATTACCAGTTAGTACATAACCTTGTTACACATGTATATCTGTTTAAAGACACCTGATTTACTATACATGGTTGATTTGGTAATATTGAACTCACGGCCAGGAACACTCATGCCTGAACAAAGCTTATCTCACAGTTGTAGTTTCTCCATATGGCACGTCACAACTTTTTTGTACTTAAGAATGCTCAGAGCCGGGCTCGGTGGCTCAGCCTGTAATCCCGTGCCTTGGGAGGCTGAGGTGAGTGGATTACCTGAGCCCACAGGTTCAAGACCCACCTGGGCAACTTGGTGAGACCTCATCTCTACAATAAATCAAAAAATTAGCCGGGCGTGGTAGCGCGTGCCTGTAATTCCAGCTACTTGGAAGGCTGAGGCGGAAGGATCACCAGAGCCCAGCAGGTCGAGGCAGCAGTGGGCGGGAGCGGTCACTGCACTCCAGTCTGGGCGACACAGTGAGATTCCAACTCAAAAAAAGAAAAAAAGAATGCTCAGCACTACTCTTGGGGGCCATTTTAAGCAGCAAAGTCAACAACACAAAGGGGCAGAAACTATGACTCTAAATGGACTGGAAAGTATGCTTGAGAGCTGAAGCAAGAAGGCTTTGTTCCACCTCAACTGGGAGCATGCACTGCAGGCAACTCGATATTTCTGTACTCTGCATGCTGCAAAAGTGCTGCAGGTGTTGATAGAGGTGAATTCACGGAGTCTGAATAGTGAGAATTGACTGTATGTGACTATGTATATAATGTAGACGATAGCACAAAAAGCAGAAAAAAAAGGTGAACTAAAAATTTGTGGTCATGTTAACCCTGGTGGTGGGAGGAGGCAGACATGTAAAGTAAGTAAATGGCATTGATCTAGTTTGAGGTTGGGAAGTGGGTTCTTGGTTATTGATTATATTATAAAAAAATAGCCCAACATGAACTAATGGTCACAGTGAGGTGACTTTACTCTGTTATAAGTTTAACAACCATTGTACAATTTGGATAAGAGGAAAAAAAACAAATACTGGAAAGAAAGGAAGATTTTTTTTTTTTACATTAGCATTACCCAGTTGATATGATTGGAAAAAAGGAAAATGCTAATTAGAAATAAAGGTTTAATCACTTGAAGGCATATCATGTTCTTGAATAAGAAGATTCAACATTGTTTTAAGTGTCGGTTTTCCCTAAATTAAACTACATATTTGTCATAATTTCAATAAAATACAATTTTTTTTTTTTTTGGAGCTGGGCAAGCTGTTTTTAACTTTATATGGAAAAATTTTTAAGTTTTTTCAAAAAATTCTTGCAGAGAGAGAAACTAGTCCTATCAGATATTAAAATGAGTTATAGAACTATGTAATTAAAGCCATGTGATACTGGTTCATACAAAGACAATGAAACTAAATAGTAAGTTCAGTAGATTCAAATGCACATAAGAAGTGTTAGTATATGGAGGAAAGGTAGAACTTTTACACTGTTGATTAGTACAGCCATTGTGAAAACAGTATGGAGATTCCTGAAAAAACTTAAAATAGAACTACCATATGATCCAGCAATGCCACTACTGAGCATACAAGTATGTTCAAAGGAAAGGAAATCAGCATGTTGGAGAAAGAGCTGCAGTCCCATGTTCATTGCAGCACTGTTCACGGTAGCAACCATATGGAATGAGCCTCGGTGTCCATCAAAGGATGAATGGGTAAAGAAAATATGTTACTTATGTGCAATGGGATACAATCTAGCCTAGAAAGAAGGAAGTCTTGCCATTTGTAACAGCATAGTTGAACCTGAAGGACATTATGTTGAGTGGAAAAAACCAAACAGAGAAAGACAAATACTGCATGCTCTCACTTGTGTATAGAATTTAGTAAAAAACTTGCAGAGAGTAGAAAAGTGGTTTCATGGGCTGGGAGGTGTGGGTAATTGGGGAGATGTTGGTCAAGGGGTACAAAATTTCATTCAGACAGGAGGAATAAGTTCTGGAAATGTGCAGCGGGGCGACTACAGTTTAAAGTATACTTGAAAATTGCTAAGAGTAGATCTATAAATGTTCTCATCACAAAAAAGACAGGTTAAATTAGTTGATTTAATCATTTTGACATGTACACCATAAATGTATACAATTCTTGTCCATTTTAAAATAAAAATGTGGCCAGGAACAGTGACTCACACCTGTAATCCCAGCACGTTGGAAGGCAGAGGTGAGAGAATTGCCAGAGTCCAGGGGTTCAAGACCAGACTGGGCAACTTGATGAGACCTCGTCTCTACAATGAAATTTTAAAAACAAAAACTAGGCAGGCATGGTGGTATGTGCTTGTGGTTCCAGCTATGTGGAAGGGTCACTTGAGCCCAACAGGTCAAGGCTGCGGTGACTGTGAGTGTGCCACTGCACTCCAACCTGAGCAACAGAATTAGACTCCAACTCAAAAAAACAAAAAGGGGCGGGTGGGACTAATGGTAGTAAACATCTGTCTGGAGACGGGGAGACACTTGCTATCAACAAGGGGGCCCGAATGAAGCATATTTGTATACCTAACCCTAAACTATACTCCACAATATCAAAATAAAAAATATCGATTAAAAAAAATAGATAAAAGTGTATATAAGAACTCTAGGATAAAGTTTCTTCAAGCGAAGATGGGTTATTTAAGCGAGTAACAAGTGAGTGGTCATTTGGAAACAAAGTTGGATTCCTAGTTTATGCATCAAAATAAGTTATTCATATAATAAAAAGAAAAAAATTGTTTTTTAATAATGTCTAAATGAGGAAGAAATATCTAAGAACTGAGAACCTGGGAGGTTTTTTGTTGTTTTTTGTTTTTTTGAGTTGGAGTCTCACTCCATCGCCTGGACTGGAGTGCAGTGCCAAGCTCACGGCCACCCAGCATTGACCTGCTGGGCTCTGGCAATCCTTCCACCTCAGCATTCCAAGTTGCTGGAACTATAGTCACGCGTTACCACACCCAGCTAATTTTTTCACTTATTGTAGAGACCAGGTCTCACCATGTTGCCCAGGCTGGTCTCGAACCCCTAGGCTTAGGCAATCCTCCCCCTCGGCCTCCCAAAGTGCTGAGATTACAGGCTTAAGCTACTGCGTCTGGCCCCAAGAGTTTTTTATTTTAAAAAAAAATTCTGATAAAGTCAACAACACTTTTTTAAAAATTTGAATGGCAGGATATACAAGTAGTCAATACAAATATAAAACTGGGAAAATATTTGCAATTCGTATCTAACAAAGGGCTAATAATACTCTTGTCATATAGAACTTATGCAATCAGTTTTTTAAAAGCCAATAATCTGATGTAAAAGTGTGTAAACGTTATGGCCAGACAGTTCACACCTGAAGAAACATGAAAAGATTCTTAAGCTCACTGATAAAAATATAAAACTACAGACTGGATGTGGTGGCTCACACCTGTAATCTCAGTACTTTGGGAGGCCAAAACAGGAGGATTACTTGAGCCCAGGAGTTTGAGACCAGCTGGGGCAACATAGACCTACTCTCTACTTAAAACAACAGCAACAAAAACGGTCATGATAGCATGCATCTGTAGTCCCAGCTATTCAGGAAGCTGAGTTGGAAGGATCACTTAAACCCAGGAGGGGGTCAAGATTGCAGTAAATGGTGACCGTGCCAATGCACTCCAGCCTGGGCAAGAGTAAGACATTGTCTCAAAAAAAAAAAAAAAATTAGCAAATTTTAAAAACTGGTAACACTGCGATGGCCAGAGTAAGGGGAAACGTGACCTAGGCATACATTGCTGGTAGGTGCATAAGTTGGTACAGCCTTCTTTGTGGAGGCGTTTTGAATTTGTATTTATCAAATTACAAACATACACACCTTTAACCCAGGAATTTTACTCCTAGTTATATATCATACAGCAACTGGCTTGGCTGTGACATAATGTAGTAAGTACATAGAAAGTTGTTGCAATATTTTGTTATGATAGCATAAAGGTTTTAATCAGCCCAAATGACTATTACCAGAAAACAAAATATATGTCCACAAAACACAATACTATGAAGTTGTTAAGAAGAATGAGGCAGTTCTCTGTTAATATGAATAGTCCTCAAGGTGTAGTAAGGGAAAGGCTCAAGAGAAAATGATGTCTATAACATACTGTCATTGTGTGCAGGAAAATAAGTAATAGTAAAACTTAGAATAACTGTGGAAGTATACTCAAGTTACTGCTATCTGTGGTTATCCTGGGAGAAGGTATTAGATGGGTCATAGGAAGGTAGAGAAAACACTTGTAGTATAACTTGAATTTTATGCCTTTTCAAAAAAAAAATGTGAAAAAGCAAAACAATACCTTACATTGTTTATGTATGCAATAAAAAGCAGGAAACCTGCCAAAAAAAATGATAAATTCAGGATAATATCTACTTCTAGAGAGGAAAGGAGGAAGAGGAGGTATTGGCAAAGGATACAGAAGTGGTTCTGTAATGACTTTTTATTTAAAAAATAAGAAGATATGACCGGGTGCAGTAACACACACCTGTAGTCCTAACTAAGAAGGCTGAGGCAGGAGGATCACTTGAGCCCAGGAGTTCAAGGCTGTAGTGCAAGACGATTGTGCATGTGGGTAGCCACTCCAGCCTGGGTCACATAGTGAGACCCCAGGCCAAAAAATAAATAAGTCAATATGCAATATTAAGTCTTTAAAATGCTGGGTAGTTGGTACAGAGGTACCTGTTAACATTGCTTTTCATTCATTTCTGTAAGTATATATATTTCATGCAAAATCAGAAGGTTGGCTAGGCACAGTGGTGCACACCTGTAATCCCAGCACTTTGGGAGATCAAGGCAGGTAGATTGCTTGAGCCCAAGAGTTCAGTACCAGCCTGGACAACATAGTGAAACCTCGTCTCTTAAAAAGTCAAGATATTAACTGGGCGTGGTAGCACATTCCTGTAGTCCCAACTACTCAGGATGCTGAGATGGAAGAATTGCCTGAGCCCAGGAGGTGGAGGCTGCCAGGAGCTGTGATCATTGTGATCATGCCACTACATTCCAGCCAGGTCAGCAGAGTGAGAACTGACTCAAAAAGCTAAAATAAAAGAAATTAAATAGGGTTGACCTTTATCTTGGAAACATGTACATACTCATGTATCGTGCTCAGAAAGCTAGGGCACCACATGGGTTTTTATTTGTATGTGAAATTGCTCAGAAATGAACTAGAACTAGGAGTCACCCACCACATCTCTGTTTCAGAGAGCTCTGTGCGCCATCGTGGGACTGACCTATGCCCTACTTCACAGCTCATCACCTCTATCCTGCCTCATCCATGCCCAAGTCAGACCCTTGGAATAGAGCTTAAAGGATGGCCAGGAGATATACCTGGAATGAGACGAGGCAGATGTAGGCTAGACATTGTGAAGGGACAGAATGGTCTGTGAAGGCTCATCAGCACAGCATAGCTGGAGGAGACCCCCAAAAACTTCAAAAGGGAGAGGCAGGGGTGTCTTTTAGGATGAGCACAAGATTGGCCATCTGAAAGACTGATTGAGGCAGTCCAAATGCTCAGTAAAGGTGTCCTGAATTGGGGCAGGCAGATGCCCGGGAAATGCAGAAACAGAAACACACAGTAGAATCAATAGCCCAGAACACCTGAGATGGGCTCTCCTGCCCCCTGCCCAGCCTGGTGTACGTGCTGAATGGGAAGTGGAAGCAGTGACCATCGGGAACAGTTAGGAAGTTATGGCTGAGGTGGAATGTTCACACGATGAAAAAAAAATGGGACAAGCCTATACCTATAACAAAGGTATTGTTTCAAAGTTGGCTGACTCCCCACTCCACTCTGCCTGTCCACCCTGTCACACTTGCCATGAATACATTGATCCCATGGTACCCCACCCCAGGGACAGCTTTATAGCATTGGCTCAGAAGGGAACGTATCAACCCCGAAGAAACATGTCACCCCTGGAATCTGAACAATTTTATCCAGATCTCTCCCTAACCAGCCCTTCAAACAGCTTTCAAAGAACTCCCTAGCCATTTTCCTGTCTAGAACCCTCAAATTACAAATCCACTTTATTCCCTAGATTGTATCCCATCATCCCACTGGCCTGAGCCACCTAAATTAATGGCTCCCTTCAACCAGTCCTACAAACCACACCAACCACCCAGCCCTACTAGGCCACAGGCACTCCATCCCTCTGTCCCCACTTGCTCTCTTCTCCCCACAGAAATTGTGCAGCACCAGTTAGCCAGTGTCACAATCTTTACTCTGACGGCAGCTTTGATAGAGAACATTAGCTTCATGGGCATAAATGGTTTGTTCCTGGACCATCCAAATGGGCTCCGGCTTACACTGAGATCACTAGCACTTTTGCCTTGGGGACTCCTTTATCCAGTGGACATCCTGGCACTAAGCTATGGACACAATGTTCCCAGGAAACCCTAACCTCAGGGGCACCTTAATCACAGTGACAGAAGGGAGCATGTCAACCCCAAAGGGAATACATCACCCCAGGAACACTGACCCTCGGTACATACTGACCCTGAAGAACTCAGACGGTGGGCCCCCTGACCCAATGGGCAGATTGCTCTCAGAGGGCAAGGAGTCCCTGAAGCATCTCATTGTCACACTGACTCCATGTATACCCAGCAGCATTTTGTTCGTTCATTTAACATTCATTGAGCTGCTGTTATTTGCCAAATACTAGCACATGGTAAATAACTATACACATTATGATATCTGGTGGGAGGGGGAAGGTGGAGACAGGCAGTCTTGGAGGCTGTCTCTGTCCTCAGCTGGTGGGAGGAGGGAGGAGTCCCAGGGTCAGTGTGTCCATCCAGGTCAGGGGAAGTGAGCCTGTCTTCTTTGATCTTTGCAGAGGATGGGGAAGGGATTCTTTCTTTTCTTTTTTTTTTTTTTTTGAGTCAGAGTCTCACTCCATTGCCCAGGCTGGAGTGCAGTGGTATGCTCACGGCCACCCCAGCATCAACCTGCTGGATCCTGGTGATCCTTCCGCCTCAGTCTTCCAAATAGCCGGAACTACAGGCACGCGCTACCACGCCTGGCTTGATTTTGATATACTGTAGAAAGGAGATCTCACCAAATTGCCCAGGCTAATCTTGAACCCGCGGGTTCACTCAGTCCACCTACCTCGGCCTCCCAGAGTGCTGGGATTACAGGTTGAGCCCCCAACCCCAGCCGGAAAGGGATCTTGCTGTTCCTGCTCTAAGTCTGGTCTCCTGGGGGAGAGCACGATTGTCCCACTATCTGAAGGGGGGTCCCATCCTGGGGAGGTGAAGGGGCTCAAATTCTTGCTTCCTCTGCAGGGAACAAGGGAGTATGTGACCTTACAATGACCTTAGTGTGCTTTCTACTAGGGCTGGAGAGGGAGAGCAAGCCATCTCACAAATTTTGATCTCCTTTTCTAAACAATGATATTCATATTGTCATTAGAGTAACATTTCTTTTCAAGGATTAAAAAATGTAAACAAAAGGTAAAGAAAAAAATAATTCAAATTTGCCTCTCAACGATCATTATCATTAACATATCCTGCCAAAGCCTTTTCTGTACAAATAACTTTATTTTTTTAAAACAATTGTTCATTTTTGTATTTTGCCTTTTTAAAGTAAACATTATAAAATGATCATTGTGTCACTCAGCTTCAAAACCCTTATTTTAAATAGTTTCATAAATTTCTATTATGTGAGTGCACTAGCATTTATTTAAACAATTTTGTAGCATTGGGCAGGTGGGTTGTGTCTGATTTTGTGCTAGTAGGTATCATTTCATGGTGAACAACCACGTACAGCCATGAATGCTTGAGTTTTTGCTCACTACGATCATCTCTATCCCCTCCTCTATGTCACACTCTGTCACCTGAGAAGCCCATGCCGTGCTGCTTGACCTCTGCACGTGAAGGAGACCATTACAAACATGCATCTTCAGCGTCTGCCTGCCAGATACTTGGAGCAAGGGAACGAGAAGCTGAGCAGTAACCCCAGATGGTATGATCCCCTTTGCCCTCCATGGGTCCCTTTCATAAGCTTCCTGCTCCTCCATTGGCCTAAGGCAGAGCCCTCATGAAATTTTTTTTTAAGATGTGGGGTACAATTCAGGATTAGGTATACAAGTGCTCATCATACAGGTAAAGTTTGGGCCCCCCTGTGGTCCCCCACTTCGCCTGGTTAGAGATCAGGTACCTTTATTGATGTTGTGTCCTCCCTACCCCCTACCCCGGCAGTATCCTGCTACTGCCAATCCCCTTCTTATAGTATTATGATAAATGTTCAGGGTCTGCTTAGCTCTCATGAAAATGAACTCAATCAAGTTAACTTTTGAAGAGCAGGGGAGATTCAAGGGACGTGGGAACACGAATGCAGTTCCCTTTTCCCAACCCCATTCTACCTGCTCTCCTGACTGTGGGCTGCTTGGGGGCACGCAAGACCTTGAGCTCTACTGGAATGCTAAGAAAGAAAATTACTTTTTAGGGCTTTGTCCCCTGTGGGCCAGGAAAGTCTTAGGAGGCCATTACAATGGAGTCTCTAGTAAGGACCAGAAAGCTCTAAACCTTGTGAAGAATGTGACCCACAGATACGTATCTTTGGACCCTTGAGGGGAAGCCAGTGTAAGGGTCTTACTGGATTCTTGCTCTAGTCAAGAAAGATTCAACAGGTAAACTGAGTCTTCCCCCCCCGAGGAAGGAAAGTATTATGAGACAAGTGCTTCAGCAGGACATTGGCATCTTGCCTGGTTCTGACCTGACCATCCCCAATGGAGAGACCATTCCCCTTTTAACACCCACAGAACAGCCAACAACAGCCAGCCTCAACCCCAACAAACCTCACTCAGTAATCCTTGGAGCATCAAAGAATCAGTTCTTGCTACAAGTTTATTTGGCACTGCCTACAACTATGACACTGGGTTCTGAGTATATCTGATGAAGAAATCAGCATTTCTCCCACATACCAGTCACAGCCTCATGCTAAGAGTGTTCAAACAGAACCCAAGTTGCTGGAACCCACTTGCAATGTCTAGGAATCCATGCGCACTCAATAATGTAAGTCCTACAGGCTAATAAAATTTCAGTTACCCTTCCTATTCTCCAGTGTCATCTTCCAGAAGTCAAAGTATTTGCCTATGGTAATAATCTAAGCTATGCGTTATATGTTTGTCCTACGATGGTTTCTCTGATCCCTCTTGGTCAGTCCTCTGAAGATATTTTTTGTTTCATTGGGGTCTTCCAGCCCGTTGCTTATGTTTCTGACCCCTGATAATGGTCACCAGTTTTATAATGGTCTCTCTGTCCCACAATGCTTGTCCTGTCTATGATTACCGGCCACCAGTCTCACAAGGAGGCTTGCTCTATGCCTGAGGCATTCTGAGTTATGACCACTAGAGGGAACCCTGACACCACCCAAAGGTCACTGGTTGCCAGTCACATTCCCTTAGTTCCTGAACAGTTTTCTAAGGGCCTGAACCAGAAAAACAAAAAATAAAAATAAAAACAAAAAAAACCCACCTTCCACTTTGGAGAGGCCAGGACAGTGCAAAAAAGTGACCAAAGCTTCTGAAGATGCTTCCTTTGGCCACCTTTGGACCAAAGAGTGAAGACACCAAAGCGTCTTCTCCTAACCCCACCCTAAAGTCACTCCAAATAAACACAATCTATTTCAAAACTTGGTTTGGAAACACAGTTTCCCAATTCCCATTCCACCCCCCATTACAATCAGATTGCAATCCACAAACCCCTCTGTATAGAGATTCTGGAGCTGCTGCCGCCCAGGAGAATACCTAGCTCGGGCTCTTAAAGCCAAAAGAAGGTTCCTGGGACTTTCCATCCAGGGAAGGAATGATGCTAGAGCTAGCATATGACCCAGGGCCCCTTATAAGAGAACCAGGCCTTACATGGTGCTAGAGTTTGGGGCCGGTAAGTGAGGATCTCTTGCCAAATTTCGGGTGTTGAAGAAGTGAGAGGTACAACGTATAGGATCGCGTCCAACAGTCCCAGTAAAACTACCTGACTGATTGGGAGTGTGAAGAATAGGTTCAGGACATGGTTAGCTGAGAATGGAAGCCCCAGTTTTAAATCTAAAAGTTCAACTGGAAGGGAATACACATAGGTTGGATTCCCTGAAAGCACAACATGTGACAAGGACTTGGAGAAAAGTAGTTTATGTGCAAGGTGATCCGTGTTCGATTCCTATGATCGCCCTAATAACGTTCCCTGTTATCCATGGAGGATATGTTTCTAGATTGCCAGTGGATGCCTGAAACCATGGATAGCACTGAACTCTAGGTATACTAGTTTTTTCCTATGCATATATACCTGTGATAATTTAATTCATAAATTAGGCATAGTAGCAGACTAACAAAGAATGAACATAAAAACAATCATAACAACATGTTGTAATAAAGCTATGTGAATGTGGTATCTCTATCTAAAGATCTTCCTATACTTACATGTAACTGAAACTGTAGATAAGTGGGAACTATTATATCACAAACTTGGAGGCTTGAAACTGCAGAAATTTATTTTCTCATAGTCCTGGAGGCTAGAAGCCTGAGATCAAGGTGTCCTCAGAGCCAAACCACCGCCAAAGCCTCTTAAGAGGCTCCTTCCCAACCTCCAAGAGTCCCGGTGGTCCTGGGCTTGCAGCCTCAGGGCTTTGGTCTCAGCCTTCACTGTCCCATGATGTACTCATGTGTCTGTGTCCAAGTTTTTCTCTTCTGATAAGGTCACTAGTCATGTTGGATTAGAGCCCACCCTAATGAGCCCATCTTAACTTGATTACATCCGCAAAGACCCCATTTCTGAATAAGATCACATTCACAAATACCAAGGGTTAGGAGGACTTCAGTCAACCCATAATATGATCCAAGAAGCAGAAGTGAATGGGGACAAGGACAGGATGAATGTGACCCAATCTAAGGTGCTACACTGGTTATTCTGCAGGAACAGGGACTCAGTTCCACAGAGGAACCCCAAAGAGCCGTGTGACATACTAGGCCCTGAGAGTTCCCCCCCGAAGGACGAGAGGGCTGGGGCATTTCTCCAGTTCCCCCTCTGGCTGGAGATTTTTCCTAGGAAGCTAACTTACTCACACTTACAGGCTGCATCAGCAAATGGGCTGCATCCTTCTCTGATAAAGAGAGCTCAAGGTGGGATGTGAGCACTGCACCTAGGACTGTCTACCGCCACTGTGCAGAGGTCAGAGAGGCACCCATGCATCAGGGAAGGTGCACCCCTCTCACTGCTCAGATCTGCTCATGCCCCACAGTAAGTCCCCTCTGTCACTGACTCTAAGGCAGTGGCCAACTGCATGCACCCCCCACCGTCTTTTTTTTTTTAGTAGGAATCTCACTCTGTCACTCAGGCAGGAGGGCAGTGGCACACTCCCTGCCACCACAGCCTCCACCTGCTGGGCTCAGGTGATCCTTCCGCCTCAGCCTTTCAAGCAGCTGGAACTCCAGGCACATACCACCACGCTCGGCTAATTTTTTGATTTGTTTTAGAGATGGGGTCTCATCAAGTTGCCTGGGTTGGTCTCAAACCCATGGGCTCAGGCAGTCCTTTCACCTTGGCCTCCCAAAGTGCTGGGATTATGGGCGTGGGCCACTGCACCTGGCCTATGCATGCTCTTTCAACAGGAGGGTTCATATAATAAACTAGAGTCCCCTGTGGCACTGGTCCTCAGCCACAATTAATGTTCATCATCTCCCTCCCCCACCTCTTATTCTGGATTTCTTTCACCCCAGTCAGTGCTGAAGCTGGTCTGGTGGCTCTTCCTGAGTCTGGGCCCTAAATTGTCTCACCATTTTCCTGCTTTTTGAGCTTTGATGTCCTATTCTCTGTCATCGGCTGGGCCTGAAAGCACCAGAAGATGCCTCTTCATCCACATTCCAGATTAGTCCTCCCGGCCCCATTATGCAACAACAACCTAAGGCCTCAGGACAATTGGGGCTGATTGCCCTCCAATATGGTAACTCTCTTTTTTTCTGATGGTCCACTGGCATGGAGCCCAAAGCCACCCAGCCGCAGATTCAGTGGAAAATTTCTCATGTTAATTAGTGAAAGACTCCCGCCCACCAAGGATCAGGTCCTCTCATCCAACAGAGCCAGTTGCAGAAATGGGAAGTACAGGTGCTGCACAGAGCTGATGGAGTGATGGAGAAAAAGGCCAATCCTAGGACGGATGCAGTGGCTCATGCCTATAATCCTTGCACTTTGGGAGGTCGAAGCGAGAGGATTGCTTGAGCCCAGGGATTCGAGACCAGCCTGGGCAACATGGCGAGACGTCATCTCTACAAAAAAACAGTCAAAAAAAAATTAGCCAGGCATGTGTCTGTAGTCCCAGCTACTTGGGAGGCTGAGGTGAAAGGATCTCCTGAGCCCAGGAGGCTGAGACTGTGATGAGCCATGATCATGCGACCGCACTCCAACCTGGGTAACAGAGTGAGACTCCAGCTCACAAAAAAGGGCCCTGTGTGTTCTAACTGCGGGGGACACTGCATTATATATCATCTGACAGTATAATGCACTTGCTATGTCCTGGAAGACAGTGACCCAATTCACAGGGTGTCGTCCCAAAGCTGGCCATTAAGCTTTAATAGGCCATTCCCACTTTGTACCCTTTACTTCCAAGTCATGCAGCATATGTGAAGACCCATAATTTTACAAGACCATTGTCACACTCTTTTATCACAAAATAGACACTTGAGCTAAGACGTCATTGTGCAAGATCACAAGTGGATATATTAGGCACTAAAAACCACTGGGGAAGCATGGCGGGCATGGAAGATAAATCAGAAAAGGTGTTGGTTCCAGAAAGGACAAGCTGCTGCCCTCTCAGGGTGGGAGGAATCTGATGTCACTAACTTACCCCCAAGTACTGGGCCAATCCCCCCAAGGAATGACACCATAGACAGGAGCCAGGCTCTGCCACTGTGGGTTGAGTATCCTGCAGCAGCAATAAGGGAATAAGCCTTAGGGAGAGGGAGTCCTGGGATTGGGCCTATGCACAGCTCGCGTCTTTGCCACAGTCCACTCCACTCATGGCCCAAGCACTTGGTCGGTTGAGGATGAAAACTGACTGATATCCACCAGACAAATTATTCTTTATACCTGGACACTGAGTGCCACCTTCACAGCAGATAAAGCATCTGTTGGGCAGTGACATGAGGCATGAAAATCTGCACAATTTGACCTCACTCCCATTAATCCATCTGCATGTCTCTTCCCCAGACTTCCCTCTCCGATATTGCAGGCATGCTTCATCCAGACCTCTGACCAATCAGTCAAGTTGTTCTCCACTGCCCAGAAGTCCATGTGTGCTCATGCCTCAGGCCACACCTCCCTACATGCAAAGTTGATGGCCAAATGTACTGCCCAAGTCTCTTTCTGCCTCCAGGGAGGGTGTCCCTCCCCACTTGCCCTAAGCACCTCTCCTGAGTGGGTGTGCAGAACAACTGCAATTCATTTTTAGTTCGTACCAGTGCATCAAACCAACCCGTCCGTACATCAGACTTGGATTTATTTCCTACCAAAGCCATGATGGTAGGGAGCACTCCCACATACATGAAGCCATAGTGTGAGCTGAGGAAGCTGGGTTGGTGCAGCGGGAGTACATGACATGGAGTTTGAATCATATCTTCATGTACTTGACTCCCACCCTTGGCGCCTGGCTGGATCCAACCCCAAATGTGAATCATACATTGAATTCATAGCTCATGACTGGTAAACTGGTAAACTTAAATCACCCAGTTCATGGCTAGGAAACCTTGACTGGTGTCCCAGATTACAATGGGCAGTACAAGTCACATGGTGTCCTGATGTCAACTGTCAGGTATTCAAACTCTCTAGAGGCCCAATAGCACACCATGAGCTCCTTTTCAAAATAGTTCTCTCCTGCAGAATGCAGGGCCTAGCTCCCAAACTTAAAAGCTCTGCATAGCATCCCAGAGACTCCACACTATGTCTTTACCTGGTACAGACATCTCTGGCACTATTGTCCTCTCAGGCCATAGAACCCAAGAGTCGGGGTAACTGTACCCCAACTAGAACCTTGAAGATGCCATTCTCTCTTTAGTCCACATTTAGAACTTAAATAGGCAGTGGGCCCTCTGGTCTCATATAATAAAGGTATTTCAACCTACCTCCTTGAACCTCATGACCCTTGATAAGCTGCTAAGACCATTCCTTTCTTAGGTTGGGTTCTCCAGAAGTAGACTCTGAAATGAGTACTTACATACAAGTGATTTATTTATTTTATTTTTTTTTTTTTTTGAGTCGGAGTCTCACTGTGTCGCCCAGACTGGAATGCAGTGACCGCTCCCAGCCACCGCAGCCTCGCCTGTTGGGCTCCGGCAATCCTTCCACCTCAGCCTTCCGAGTAGCCGGAATTACAGGCATGTGCTACCACACCCGGCTGTTTTTTTTTTATTTATTGTAGAGATGAGGTCTCGCTGCCCAGGCGGGTCTCGAACCCGCGGGCTCAGGCAATCCACTCACCTCAGCCTCCCAAAGGCACGGGATTAAAGGCTGAGCCACCGAGCCCAGCTACAAGTGATTTATTAAAGTGTCCCAGTGATGTGCTAACAGATTACTAACAACCGACTCTCTGGAAAGAAAATACGTAATCCTTGATTTCTAGCATTTGCCAGTTTCCATGAATACTCCCTGGTGAATACTCCCATGGCCAATTTAAAGCTACCAGCATGACATTTCTGAACGTGGAGTGGGAAGAGTTGCTAACAATTGCCTCTGAGGACCAGCCAGCACCGCACACCACTGAAATGCTGCTGGGAGACGACGTGGGCACAGGAGGACACGAACAAGAGGAAATCAAGTGAGACAGTGATCCCAGGCAAAGTTCCATATGGGAGAGAGTTCTCTGACCCTACAGAGAAGCTATGGAGAGCAAGTCACAACTCCGTGTTGTCCTCACACAAGGCAAGGCTGCTGCACTTCTTGCTCTTGCACCTGTCAGTTATTAGGCAAGGGCCATCCCAGGGTGGGAGCAGATTCCTGGGTACCTGTGACTTTTTGTATATAGGTGAGCAAAGTGGTCCCAGCTGTATGAAGGCTGTCCTCTGAGAAGAGGTTCAGGTGCTGGGTTTTCCTGACCCTTGGAAAATTCTGACTGCTGAGATTGCTTTTGTATGCCTGAGGCCTTGGGAGATGCTTTACTAGTTTGACCAGATACGTTTATCCTAAAAGAATGACTTCTGATGAACTCTTGGTTTTGCTCTGAGGGTGGTAGGGGAGTTATTGCAGTATCAGAGGTCAGTCTTGCAGGCATTGCACATCTAATTGGCTGATTCCTCATTAAGAACTTTGGACATCAGGGCTTGAGTGAACTTCCCTAACTGGCGGTACTGTGACCGTGTTGTTACACGTTGCTGCTGGGAGAAGGAAGTGAGTCTTCCTGCAACCCAACTGGAGCAGGTTGCCTGAAAGCTTGTGTGTGATCTCTCCTGGCTTTGCTCAGAAAAAGTATAACAGCTTTTTCTGAGACCTGTGAGTCCTTTTAGTGAGTCATAGAACCTGAATTGGTCTTGGAGACACCCACACACAATCTTTTCACTTTAATAAGTCATAGCCATGATTACAACTCTGTGCTGAGCCCTGTGAATCCCCCTAGCAAGTCATCAAACTGAGAGGTGGTCTTGGGAACCCCTGGCATTCCTCATTCCCTTCCTTCCCTAAACTCCCAAGACAGGGGGATCTCTGTAACATCCTGTCACCTCCAAAAAGGAAAGTATCAGATCCACAATCGTCTACTCCATAAGAACTACCTTGCCTCATCTGGTCCTTGTTGTCATGCTGTCACCTCTATTCATGTTTGCCATCCCACTGTGACCTCTCTGGTTACCTGGTCCATGTACTTTGCATCTTCTTCACCCAAGCACTAAAGCCCATTAGGGTCCATCAGTTTTCTTAGCTCTTTTGTCTCCCTTATGGGGAGCCAAGAACTTTCCATAGCATTTTCTGACCAAACTAAGGAGATGAAACTTTCTGAGGACCCTGCTTTCAGGACTATTAGCCTGTGTCAATTCTCCCACCATGGGCACCATGACGGAAGCAGGGCACCCATCAGGTCGCCAGAAACTTTGCTGGGGTTTTCATTGTCTCAGCTCTTTCTACATTCTGCCTTTTATTATTTATATCATTATAAATATTTGTGCCTTTAGAAAGAAATCAATGTTCTTTCTAAAGTTACCTAGGTAACTAGGTAACTTTGCATTAACTGCATCTATTTTTAGATTTGACTTTCAGAAAATTCTTAATAATTGATACCTTAAATTAAGAGCTCACACAATATCTTAAGTGTCGTAGCATACAGTCGTGCAATTATAAATATATAGGGTGGAATTTCAACCAATAAAGCACTTGAGGTGACTTTTTTCCTTCAAGTTCTACCTAAAATGTTGGCCTATATTTGAAGGTGAATAGTCAAATATTAATAATAACTCTAAACAACATGCTTAATTCACACTGTGGCTGATAGTGCGCAGGTTAGAGATGATGGTAACCCACATGATTATGTGATTATTGGCTATTCACAAGTTCAGGGATGCCAAAAATTGCATTTAGTGACCTGAAGTTCCAACGAAGCTGAAGCCAAATTGTACTTTGTAGATAGCTTCTGTCTCTGCTGTCTATAGTAGGGGGGGAAAGAGAACAACAACAACAATGAAAAAGTATATAGGCAAGTTCTTTCCCAAAATCTTTTAATGCCAGAACCTTAACCCCCGATACTCAACAAAACTTTTCACTGTATAATCAGCCTCACTCTTACAATTGCCCTTAAAATCCATGAATTTCAAACCTATTGACTCTACCATAAATTTTAAGACCTCTCCTCCTGGGGAACTAATGACTGAACATTCGCATGATGACTGTCTTTGCCTATTCAGCTACCAGCCCCACCCTGCCCCTTGATCAAGCTTCCAAATAGCCCACAGCAGACATCTCCCTTACTCTGAGAGGAAGAGCTATCAAGTGTGGGGCAACTTGCCTGGGGAGATATGAAGGCCTGTGCCTACCTCAGATTGCAGAGTTAGGGATGTCAAGAAAAATTACCTGTCAAGTTATGTAGACCTCTCAGATCCTTATCTCTACCCTTTTTTTGCTTGTAGAAAGACCTGAGGACTCAGAAAAGGACTGAGAGGGTGTTGCATGTGAAGAATCTCTTGCCACTGGATATGGTTAGGGTGGAAAGGATAGGAGTGGGGTTGTCTGAGTTATTTTGGGCTACTGTAGCAAAAATACCATAATCCAGTAGCTAATGTACAACAGAAATTTATTTCTCATGGTCTGAAGGCTAGGACATCCAAGATCAAGGTGCTGGCAGATTCAGTGTTGGGTGGGAGCTCGCTTCCTGGTTCATAGATGTCTGTTTTTTCATTGTGTGCTGGCATGGTGTAAAGGGCTTTCTTGGCCCTCTTTTATAAGGGCACTAATAAGGTCACCCTCATGACCTAATCATCACCCAAAGGCCCTACTTCCTAATACCATCATCTTGGGAATTAGGTTTCAACATATGAATTTGTTGAGGAGAAGGCACAAATATTCAGTCCACAGCATGGGCTAATAGATAAGATGGCAATGTAGTTGATTATTCAGTTGAGCCTCTGAAGGTAAAGCCATCACATTCTGTGAGTGTGGGAACAGGGATGGCCCATCAACTGGTGAGGTCAAAGTGCCAGTTATCTGGACACAAAGCCATCTCTCAGAACAGGAATGAACAACTTCACCTCTTCACTCACCTTGGGCATGCATTATCAGGATGTCTAGGGAAGAAATCCTGCAGGCAAGTCCACCCTTTGAAATCAGAGCATAGATATCTGCAGATGGCCAGAGGAATGACTCAGGGTCCTGGACCTATTTATGCGTTTCATGTAATAACTGTTCATTTCCTTGTGTCTTTCCTTTAAAATTAATAAAGTCTTTAAGATCTAGCTCTTCCTAGCTGCACTAGGGAAACACAGGGAGTGTGTCCACCAGGACCTGAATGTTAAAGGGAGAGCATTACTTCCTGGAGTAAAACAGGGCAGTAGCAGCAGGAACAGACAAGGGAAAGGGTGGGGCCTAGGGCACAATGTGAAGTGCACTTGGTTTTAGCTCGCAGTACTTTTTTCCAGTTTTACTTTGGAGAAGATGGACCTGGTTTTAGTATAGGTCTGATTTCTCTTTATAGCTCTCCACCTCTGCTGCACCAGAGGGTTTTTTCTTTTCAGGTTTTATTCTCTGGGGATGTAGACACAGATCCCTGTTCCTCATTTTGCCACAGTGGACCCTTGGTCCTAGGTCATGGTTTTGGGGTTTCTCCATTGCTTGTTTGCTCTCCTGGAAACATGCTGGACAGTTTGTCCTTGGCATGGCTGAGGGATCCCACCTTATTGTAGAGCACCTAGGCCCCTAGTTCCACGACCACTTGTCACACATCGTCACAAAGTCCCAAGCCTCCAGCCTTCTAAGGTTACACTTTCCTTTAAAATGCAAACAGACTATCTCTGTCCTGTCTCCATTCATTTGGGGAAGTCTAGTGCCCTGGGTGATATGCCCAGGATTTCCAGGAAGGGGTGTGTCCTCCTGGTCTCCTTTGCCTTTGCATTCCTGCTTGTAACTTCCTTCTCAATCTCCAACAGGCTTCTAGGGTTGCTATCCACCTACTCCACTCCGTCCCACGTGTGGACAGTGCCCTGCCTTCTGCATTCCTGAATGCATCGTTTATAGGAGATGATGGTTTATAATGGAACAGCACCAAGGAGTGGAACCAACTTAAAATATAATGCTAGACATCTTCATTCTTCATGTTCCTTGGCCATCTCTACCCTGGGAATTTCTTACCAGTTACTTTCCTTCTTAGACTCTAGCCTTCTGCCATTTCACCAACTCTTCCTACACAAGCCTTTCTACTGTATTCTCTCTCTACTCCCAGTTCCAGCTTATCCTATCATTCACCACTTAGCTATCAGAAGGTAACTCCTAAATTCCTATCACTTTACTGAGCAACCCAGTTTTCTTGTTGTAGCTCTTCTCTTCAGACTAACTGGGATCCTTCCTGTCATAACCAAATGACTCATTAATCAGCTTTCAAGCAAAAAGAACCATCTCCTTTGAGATGAATTCTGCCTGCCTGTTTATCTATGGTATAAAACAACAACAATTTCATAATGCTCACAGAGTGTCTGGGTCAGGTCAGGGCACAGCAAGGATGACTTGCCTCTCCTCTGTGATGTCTAGGGTGCAGCTGGAAGACTCAAGCAGCTAGAGATGACTTGAAGGGCTAGGGGCTATAATCATGTGAAGGCTTCTTCACTCATATGTTGGTTGTGATGACTTGAAGGATGGGGCTCAGCTGGACTGTCCAGTGAAGCACCCACATATGACCTCTCCTTATAGCTTGGGCTTTCTCACATCATAGTAGTCAGTCTTCTAATATGGAGGCTCAGGGCTCCAGGGAACAAGGAAATGCTGAAGGACCTTTTATTACTAAACCTCAGAAGTTATATAGCAACCAGATTAAAGGGGAGGCAGCATAGACCTCACTTCTCAATGAGATTACCACAGATTTTGTGGACATGCTTTAAAATGGCCACGTGTCCCCTTCCTACAGAATGCTGACACACAGCTCCTGGCATTGACAAGGGTCGAGGGGCCCATCTCTGGGACTTTGTTAGGCTTTCCCATCTGCCTACCCAGACTTCCTCTACGGATATGTGAGGTATGGCTCCTCTACAATTTTCCAGTCATAGAAAGCCTTGGGCTTCTTGTTTGCACTTCTAAGAGTATCAGGATTTGGAGGTGGGGCTGGGAGCCAGTACACTTGCTGTTGGCCCTTATAGCTACAAAACTCTTGTCTTGTGTCCACGAACTGGTTCCCCGGGAAGGCAGAATCTGCATTTTTCACTACCACCTCCAGTGGCCTCACCAAGGTGGGCTGCAGGAGCCTGGTGGCCAGTGCCCAGTGTCAGTCTCAGGAGGCCTCTGTGACTGTTGACTCTGAGCTAGCACGGACAAGGTGGGGAGATGCTGCCAGATGGAGCAGGACCTCTCTTCTCAAGGGTGCACCTTCTCAGATCCTATTGCTTTTCTGTCAGTTCTTTGGAGAAGGGACATTGTTGGAGCTTGTCTTGTAACATATGGGTCAAGGACAGTAGCTTCTGGTCCTGCAGTTTCTGTGGAAGACCCTACAAGCTCCCACACATTCACCAGATAGGGAAACTCACTTCTGACCTCTACCCATAAATAATGAAATGAACCTTCACACAGTCACAACAAGTTGATTCTGGAGCCCCAAGCCTCTTCCTGAGGTCATGCTAAGAGTCTCACCATCAAAATGTGGCTCAGAAACACTGGTTTTGTTTGGGAGTCAGTCCTTGCATGTTGGTCTGTAAACTCCACAAGGGGCAGTAACAGCATCTGCTTCGTCCATACAGTATTTTACTAAGTATCTGGCCCTAGGTAAATATTGGCTAATGATGCATTTGGACAGCTCTGAGGGTTAGCTGGGAAACTCTAATGGTTACAGAGATGACGCTTACACAGGGTGGCAAACATAAAAGCTATAGGAACCAGGCAAGTTATGTTGGCAAGTAATGTTATGAGAAAAGCTGGCAGGCTGGGGCCTGAGGCCTGCAGGAGGCTCCCTGCTCCCGTGCAGAGAACAGCCACTTTCCTGCCTTGTTGAAGGCAGGCCCAGAGCTGCCAGATTTTCTTAGTATTCAAGAAAGGGTGAAAAGTGAGATCTATTAACTTTCCCAATTTTTAAGTGCTGCCAATGTATTCAATATTTTTTTAAACCAAATATTTATTGTGTGAGTAATTGCTGGACTTCTTAAGATGAACTGGATGCCGCAGCAGCTGCCCTCTTGGATTCAGGTGTTGTTCCTTCACAGAATCCTTGCTTGAATCTGCCTCATCCAACCAGTCCCTGTGGTATTTCGTCTTTTAGCCTTGGCACTCCAGTTACACTTTCTCTTGCGCTTGGCAGGGTAGCCACATTTGCCACAGGTCGACTTTTGAAGGTGGTAGGCCTTAGAGCCACGGCAGCGGCACAGCGTGTGCGTCTTATCGCAATGCTTTCCAAACGATGACGTTCCATTCCTCATCTCACTTCAATGTATTCAATTAAAAAAAAAAAACTAGCCGGGCTCGGTGGCTCAGCCTGTAATCCCGCGCCTTTGGGAGGCTGAGGTGAGTGGATTGCCTGATCCCGCGGGTTCAAGACTCGCCTGGGCAGCAAGACCTCATCTCTACAATAAATCAAAAATCAGCCGGGCATGGTAGCGCGCGCCTGTAATTCCGGCTACTCGGAAGGCTGAGGTGGAAGGATCGCCAGAGCCCAGTGGGTCGAGGCTGCGGTGGCCGGGAGCGGCCCCACTGCACTCCAGTCTGGGCGACTGAATGAAACTCCAACTCAAAAAAAAAACTATGCATTTTTTTTCTGTAGCCAACAAAACACATTTGTGGGCTGGATGCAACAGGTGAACTGCCAGCTGCAACCTCTGTAACCTACAGGATTAACTCTGGTACACAGGAGTTGGCCAGATCCTTGGATTAGTGCAGCTCAAACCCCTCCTCCCCGCACTCCAGGAAACGGTGGCGGTGGCACCTCCACCCCGACCCTGACCCCGCTTGTAGTTAGTCAGCATCCCCACAACAGCTGCACTGGAAGGTCCTTCTTAGGCTCCTGTGACCCCTGCAAGAAGATTATACCTGCAAATCCCCAAAGCCAGCAGCCCAGGGGTGGGGGAAGGGAAGGGAAAGAGAAGCTGGGCAGACAAGAAGGTCCCAGCCAGCTCTCCCTACCCCACTCCGCCCCACCCAGGTGGGCCTCTCTCTCCATCACCTTCCCTGGGTCCCTGTCAGACGAAAAAGACACTCTCCCCGGCTTGAGCCAAGACAGCTGGATTTTTTCCAAAGGATTTTTAGTAGCAATGAAGGGAAAGCGCAAAGGGACATAAACAGAACGAGGCGGCCTAGAAATGGGAGTGTTTTCAGAGCTTGCTTTTGGGAACCCAGGAGGGCTGTGGATCCGTCAGATAGCAGGACCGAGGGGATGCACTGGGAAAAGAGGGAAGGAGGAGTGGGTTTCCATTCCCGGTAAGGAGAGAGGCAGTTCAGAGAGAAGGGGACGGTGAGAAGGAGGTCGTCCACGCTGGGGAAGAAGAGGCGGGAGACGGCGGGAATCTAGAAAATTGCGGGGATGGGTGTTTCCATTCCTGAGAAGGGGAAACCAGATGGTGGGGGGTTGGGGGGGGCGAATGCGCGAAGAGTCTCACGCTAGAAAGGAGGAGACGGCTCTGCAGAAGGGCCCTGAGTAGGGAAAGCGAGTCAGTGTCTGGGACTCCTGGGCGAGCAAGAGCAGGAGCAGCTCTTAGCAGTCCCTGTCCCGGGCAGGTTTGAAAGCAGCCGTGCCCTAGTGACGCCGGAAAGATGGAGCGGTTGTCATGGCGACGAGGAGCACACATCCGAAATAAATAAGCAGTCCGGGTTGCAGCAGCCGCCCCCCCTCGGGACCCGAGCGCGGGGGAGGGGGCCCCGCGGGCCCGGGTCCCCGCAGTCCGCGAGTGCCCGCCATTGGCAGAGCCGGAGGGGAGGTCACCCCCCGGGGGGCGAATGGTACAGTCCTCCGCCCGCGCCTCGGCAGGCAGCGAGAGAGGGAGCGAGGAGCCCCGCGCAGCCGCCGCCGCCGCCCGCGGAGCTGCGAGCCGAGCCGGGAGGCAGCGATGGAGGGAGTCAGCAGCCACCGCACCCTGTCCTACAGCCGCTGGAGCTACGACAGGTAGGGCGTGCCCCGAGGATGGATCCTCCGGGGGCCCTGCGTGGGCGCC
>NW_007249871.1:320876-336337 GCF_000164805.1 Carlito syrichta | reverse complement strand
CGGAGGCTGGTCCGGGCGGAGTACCCGCCTGCTGCCATGGACCCGCGGGTCACCGCCCGCTCGGCAGCCCGAGGCGGCTGTCGGGGCGCGGGAGCGGCCGGCGCCAGCCCGCAGGGACAGAGAGCGGCTGCCCGCGTGGGCGGTGTGAGCGCGCTCCCCAAGCGCTCGTCCTGGAGGAGGAATCGTCCTCCCCGGCGAAATGCGAAAAATAAGGACAATGGAGCGAGTCGGTCGTGAAACCGAGTACCTTTATACCGAGGTTACGAACGTTCCATTTTTTTTATTTTTATTTTTATTTTTTTTAGGTGTTAAATACTACCCCTGCCTTTAAAGTGAAAGCATGATGATAGTAGATTGTAGTTCGGCTTTTGAAAAAGTTTCAAAACCCCATATCGCCTTCAGAATTCTGGAGTTAAACTTTCTGATCCATGGCCCTACACGGTGAGGGCTGAAAGAGAAACTTCGTTAACTGGACGCTCTCATCTCCCGTGAAGTCTTTCGTCTTGCTTCTCTCCTTCCCTTCACTCTGCTGAAAACCTTCCTGCCTCTGAGACAGCCCTTGCTTCCCCAGATTTAGAGGAACAGATGTCCCTCCTGCCCAGGGCTAATTCCCCTAGAACCCGTCACCTTCCCTGCGTCTGGCTGCCCACTGTCTCCTCCATGGTCACTTTCCTCTCCTGACTTGTAAAGGCCTCTCAGCCTGCGAACCTACGGAAGTTTGTCTTTCTCTCTCTCTCCTCGAGGTGAGTCAAGCGACCCACCTCTTTCTTTGCTTTCATTGACTTATTTGGGAGAAAATATGAATTGGTTATTTTTGTTTTCTCATCACTTTCCTTGCACAACCCTAGCAATGTGCTGTTCCCTTCACAATTCCAGTGAACTTGGCTTTTAGAAAAGTGGTGCTCTCTCTGGAGAACTCCAACATTATTGGAATATTAAACTTAAAACAACAAAACCTGCAAGCTTGTGTTCGGATCCCAAATCACACATTCATTCACTTATTCAACAAACACATATTGAGTGTGAACTATATATCCTGGACCCTGAGATTAGAAGATAAAAAGACATAATTCCCTCCTCCAGATGAGCTCAGAGTCTAGATTCTCATAGAAATAAACAACAGCATATGCCAAAGGTCTAATACATATATGAGAGGAAAAAGTTGAGCTAATTCTATATAGTAACTAAATTTTTTTCCCTGCAAAAACAAATAAAAGCAGAAAGACTCTGGAATTATACAATCTGGATTCAAATCCTGACTCCACCTATTTAACCTTGGACAAATTACTTCCCCTCTTCAGGCTGCAGTTTCTTTTTCTTTCTTTCTTTCTTTCTTTTTTTTTTTTCTTTTTTTTTTTTTTTTTGAGTTGGAATCTCACTCTATCGCCCAGACTGGAGTGCAGTGGCCACTCCCCGCCACTGCAGCCTCGACCTGCTGGGCTCTGGCGATCCTTTCGCCTCAGCCTTCCAAGTAGCTGGAACTACAGGCACACGCTACCACGCCCGGCTAATTTTTTTTTATTTATTGTAGAGATGAGGTCTCACCAAGTTGCCCAGGCGGGTCTCGAACCCGCAGGCTCAGGTAATCTGCTCACCTCAGCCTCCCAAAGGCACAGGATTACAGGCTGAGCCACCGAGCCCGGCTAAGGCTGCCATTTCTTCGACTATAGAATGGGGGAAATGCTATGAGTTTTAAATGAGGTAATAAGTATAAAGGGCTTACCATACTGCGTGGGACATAGTAATCATGCAATAAGTGGGACCTATTGTTGTTTTATTAATATGTATTGTAGGCTGGGTGCAGTGGTTCACACCTATAATCCCAGCACTTTGGGAGGCCAAGGAGGGAAGATTGCTAGAACCCAGGAGCTGGAGACCAGCCTGGGCAATATAATGAGACCTTGTCTCTACAAAAAAAAAAAGAAAAGAAAAAAAAATCAAAAAATTATCTGAATGTGGTGGCATGCACCTATAGTTCCAGTTACTCCTGAGCCCAGGAGGTAAAATTGTTTGAATTATTAAAAACTTATACAATCTTCAATAAGTCTGTTAAAAATCTTACACAAGCAACACATGTACATAGGTATTAAACGTGAAAATGGCCGGGCTTGGTGGCTCAGTCTATAATCTCAGCATTTTGGGAAGCTGAGGCAAGTGGATTGCCTGAACCCATGGGTTCGAGGCTAGCCCGGGCAACTTGGTGAGACCTCATCTCTACAATAAATACAAAATTAGCAGGGCATGGTAGTGCACACCTATAGTTCTGGCTACTTGGAAGGCTGAGGCAGAAGGATTGCCAGAGCCTAGCAAGTTGATGCTGGGGTGGCCGTGAGTGTGCCACTGCACCCCAGCCTGGGCGATGGAGTAAGACTCCAACTCAAGAAAAAAGAAAAAAGAATGTGAAAATCTGTGGTTCTGTTGCCTCATCCCCACCCCAACCCTATAAGGAATCACTGTTAATAACTAATCTTCATTTTCCAACCCTTTTCTCTGGCTTCTGCCCCTATTACATTTTGAACCTGGAGAACAATTCTCCTTCAAGTCCACAGCCAAGTTGACCTCTCTTCAGTGTATCTCTTTAAGCTGTTCATTTAAGTTGTTTCCCCCCTTGCCTCTGGGCCATATGTGTATCAGTTATCTATTACTGTGTAACAAATCACTACTAAATGTAGTGGCTTAAAATAACAACTTGCTGTGGATCAGCAGTTTGTGCTGGGCTCAGTTGGGCAGTTTTTGTGATCTGGACCAGGCTCATCTTTTCTGGGCTGCGCTTGCTCACCTATCAGCTGGGAAGGCTAGAATGACTAGACCTTTCTCCATATGCCATCTTGTCTTCCAATAGGCTTTTGCAGGTTTGTTCATATGGTGGCAGAAGAGTTTCCAGTGAGAGGGAAGAAGCTGTAGGGTCTCTTGAGGCCCAGGTTTGGAATTTGCACAACATTACTCTGCTACATTGTACTAATCAAAGTAAGTCCAAATGCCAGCCTACATTCAAGGAGTGGGAGAGTAAGCCTTACCTCTTTTTTTTTTAATATGGTATACAATTCAGGATTAGATAAACAATTTATGGCCACTTTTACAATCTACCACAACATATTGCCTACAGGTTTTAAATTGCTTACTCCTCTTAGTCCCCACCATGACAACCCACGTCAAAGCTCTCCTCCTTCCATTCCGTTCCACTCTCAGTTTGTTCTGTTCTGTACTCAATGCTTTTAACTTAGAAATACATGTTTTTAACCCCAGCCTTCTTACTGAGCTTAGCCCTACATCTCTAAATACCTGTGGACACCTCAATCTGGCTATCTCACCAACAGCCCTAACTTGACAGGTTCAAAATCAGGCCCTTCACTAATAACTCTGTATTCTCTATTCAGCATCCTTCCTGCCAAATGAGTTCCTCAAAACTTGGACATTGACCTTGGGCTCTCCAAATCTAGTGATTTATTCTCTCTTCTTGTCTATACCACTGATTGTTAATAAAGATACAATGTAATGACGTATGGAAAATGACTGGCACAAAGTCCACTGTTTTCTTTTCTTTTGAGTTGGATTCTCACTCTGTCACCCAGGCCGGAGGGCAGTGGCACACGCACAGCCATCCCAGCATCGATCTGTTGGGCTCTGGTGATCCTTCCGCCTCAGCCTTCCAAGTAGCTGGAACTACAGGCATGCACTACCACACCCAGCTACTTTTTGATTTATTGTAGAGACGAGATCTCGCCAAGTTGCCCGGGCTCATCTCGAACCCGCGGGCTCAGGCAATCCACTCTCCTCGGCTTCCCAAAGTGCTGAGATTACAGACTGGGTCACCAAGCCTGGCCAGTTCACTGTTTTAAACAGTTTAACACTTAATTAGCCATCTGTCTCCATTCAATCTCCAGTCATTTTTCTAGAAGCCTTCAGTGGCCGTGTCAGTGACCAGACTAGCACTTTTCACTCACAATTTCTGGACCTTCCTATTTAGACACATCTCTTCAGTTATTCACAGGACAAATTTCTAGATGTTGACACTTGGAATGGCTTCACTTCCGATTCCATACACACTAGCATCCTGCTCTCTAACCCAAGGTGCCTTCCTTATACATTGCCCACACCAGAGAGTTGTCTACTGCCTTGGTCTCTGTTTTCTTCTGGCCTACCAGCCTTTTCCAGACCTCCTGTCTTCCCTTCCCAGCTTGGACCGCATGTTAGATTATTTCAATCACTCACTGCAGCACCTTCAATTCCTTTGTGTATGCTCGGCACTATTGCAGACCTGCATGGGTCAGTATTAGAATCTCCATTCCTTTTCTCATCATGGCACCAGAACACTACCATAAAAACGACACAGCTGTGCAGAAGGTCAATACTTTCATAGTCTTCATCTTCAGCTGGGCCACCATTACTGTCCGTCAATCAGTCTTTCTACTTCTTTCTGTTGGCTTCACTCCCATTTCCCACAGCAGCTCTTCCAAACCTTTGCTCTCAAGACCCCTCTCTCTTTGGCCCTTTTCCAGAGCTCCATACGCCAAGCAAAGGGTCTTGCCTCCTGCTCCTTTGAAAAAAACTTATTACATCAGGCATGATCTTCTGCACTTTGGGACTGCTTCACTTCTCCACTTCAGTCACTCCCTTGTGGGGACATTTTGTTATTTCCAGACTTTTGCTATCATAAACAAATTTTGTCCTTTTTTTTTTTTTTTAATTTCGGAGACAATCTTGCTCTGTTGCTCAGGCTGGAGTACCGCAGTTCGGTCATAGTTCACTGTGACTTCAAACTCCTGGGCTCAAGCCATCCTCTCAGCTCAGCCTCCCGAGTAGTTAGGACTACAGGCATGTACACTATGTCTGCCTAACACTTTAGATTTTTTGCAGAGACGAGGTCTCGCTGTGTTGCCTAAGCTAGTCTGAAACTCCCGGCCTCAAGCTATCCTCCTGCCTTGGCCTCCCAAAGTGCTGGTATTGTATGCATAAGCTACCATGCCTGGCCTAAAAACAATTTTATGATAAACATCCTTGTGTATGTAATGTTTTACCCTCATGTCTGATCACTTGATTAGAACAAACTTCTGGAAGAGGCATTGTTAGTTTCCAATTTTGGCTGTTGCCAGATTATCCTCCAGAAGGAATGACTTGATTTCTGTTTCCACAGGCAGTCATTTTAACTGAATTGTTTTATAATTATGTTTGTGAGTCTGGACTCTAAAACTCTGAGTTTATACTACACTCTGAGTATAGCATAACCACTCAGAACTTGGATTTTGAAGGCAAAGTGACATGACGTTGTAGCCTAGTTCCTTCAACTATTGGTTATGTGATTTCAGACAAGTGACTTAACTCTCATCTACAAATAGATAATGATAATAGTACCCACCTCCTAAGGTGGTTCATTCATTCAATATGTATTGACTGAGCACCTCCTAATTGCCAGGCAACGTTTTAGGCATTGGGGACAGCACAGTGAACTAAACAGAGTCCCTGGTCTCAAAGTTATTACTGTCTAGTGGAGGGGGGGAGATCGATGGGCATAGGTAAAAAAACATATAATGTGGCAATGCTAAAAGACATTTAATATGTGCAAAGAAGAAAAATAGAGCAGAGCAAGGAGGAAAGAGGCTGACTGCATGGAGGTGGTGAGGGGTGGCAAGTGTGCTGTGTCATATGTGGTCAGGGAGACTCTGGTGAGGTGATATTTCAGCAGAGGCCTGAAAAAAGCAAGGGAATGAATTATGTGGCTAACGGGGAAGAATGGGCCGTGGAAGGGAGCACCAAGTGAAAAGGTCTTGACGTAGAGCTGTGTCTCCTGTGTTTGGGAAGACCGTGTATCCTCCTGTCTCTTCGTAAGACTTCCTCCTGCTTCTCTCCCAGTCTCCACCTCCACATTC
Source organism: Carlito syrichta (assembly GCF_000164805.1). Classification (NCBI taxonomy): domain Eukaryota; kingdom Metazoa; phylum Chordata; class Mammalia; order Primates; family Tarsiidae; genus Carlito; species Carlito syrichta. Next base: position 330,470 of record NW_007249871.1, on the reverse strand, counting down.
CTCCCCCACATCCTCAGGGAACCACTGATCTGATTTGTTTCCTAGAATTTTGTCTAAATGGAATCATTTAGTATGAACCTTTTTTGGGCCTGACTTCTTTCACACAGCATGATTATTTTGATATGCTTCCATGTCGTGGCATGAATCAGCAGAACATTTGTTTTTATCCTTGAGTAGCGTTCATGGATATACCACAGTTTGTTTATTCAGTCACCTGTTGATAGGCATTTGGGTTGTTTCTACGTTTAGCTATTACAAATAAAGCTTTTGTGAATATGCATGTGCAAGTCTTTATATTAATATGTACACATGTCCTTATTTCTCTTGGGCAAATACCTAGCCGAGGAATGGCTGAATCATATGGAAGGTGTACCTTTAAATTTTTAGGAAACTGCCCAGCTTTTCTCAAGTGGTTGGACTACCATTTTGCATTCTCATGAGTAGTCTATGAAAATTCCAATTCTTCCATATCCTTGTGACAGTTGGTATAGTCAGTCTTTTTAAATTTAACCATTTTAATAAATATATAGTGGTATAGCAGTGTGGTTTTATTTTGCATTTCCATAATGACTAATGATGTTGAGCATCTTTTCATGTGGTTATTTGCATCTGCATCTCTTCTTTTTAAAAGTATCTGTTAAAGTATTTCTTCATTTTAAAATTGGGTTATTTGTTTCCTTATTATTGAGTTTTGAGAGTTCTTTGAGTATTGCAAGTCAGATCTATGACTTGCAATATTTTCTCCCAGTATGTGGCTTTCTTTTCATTCTCTTGTGTATTTTCAAGAGCAGAGTTTTTACCTTTCATGAAATCCAATTTATCAGTTTCTTATTTTTTGAATTGGACTTCTAGTGTAATATCTAAATATCATTCCCTACCTCAAGGTGATAAAGATTTTTCTCCTGTGTTTTCTCCTAGGAACTTTCTAATTTTATATTTTAAATTTAGGTCTGTCTACATTCTGTGTTAACTTTTAATATATGGTATGAGGTTCATTTTTTTAAAATGGGTATCGAATTGTCTCACCACCATTCATTTTATAAGACTTCCCTTTTTCTGCTGAATTGCCATTGTGCCTTTATGGAAAATCAGTTCATCATAATATAACTTTATGTCTATACTCTATATTCTGACCCATTGACCTGTTTGTTTTTATTGATTACAGTAACACACTATCTTGATTACTATAGCTTTACAGTAAGTCTTGAAATCAGGTAGTTTAGGACTCTGGTCATCTTTTGCAAGGTTGTTTTGACTATTCTAGGTCCTTTTCAATTTTACATTAATTTGACAATGATTTTTTCTAGCCCCCACCAAACCTGCTGGGATTTTGATTGGGATTTTGTTGAACCTATAGATCAGTTTGAGGAACATTGACATCTATTTTTTTTATTTTAAAGATGTGGGGTACAATTCAGAGTTAGGTATACAAATGTTCATTATGCAGGTACCCTTGTTGATGAGGTGTGCACCCCCCTCCCCTGGCAGTTTCCCTCAACTGTCAATCCCACTCCCCCTTCCCTGGCAGTTTCCCACTACTGCCAATTCCTTTCTTATAATATTATGATAACTGTTCAAGGTCCACTTATAAGTGAGAACATATGGTACGCTGTTCTTTGTTTCTGTGATAGATCACTGCGTATGAGAGACTCTAAATCCATCCAAGTTGCTGCAAAGTACACAATGGAAGGACAATGTGTTTGTCCTTCTTTATGACTGCATAATATTCCATTGTGTATATGTACCACATTTTTTTTCTCCAGTCCAGTTTTTATGGGCAGCATGGTTGGTTCCATGTTTTTGCTATTGTGGATAGTGCTGCAATAAACATGCGTGTGCAGGTATCTTTTTTATAGAATTATTTTAGTTCCTCTGGGTATATTCCCAATAGGGGGTTTGCTGGGTCAATTTCTAATTCTTTCAGAAATTGCCACACTGTTTTTGAAAGAGGTTGCACTAGTTTTCATTCCTACCAGCAGTGTAGAAGTGTTCTTTTTTCTTCGCATCCTCGCCAGCATCTGTTCTTGTTTATTAATGATGGTCATTCTTACTGGGGTTAGGTGATCTCTCAATATGGTTTTGATTTGCATTTCTCTGATGATGATTGAAGCTGAGCACTTTTTCATATATCTGTTGGCTGCCTGTATATCTTCTTTTGAAAAGTGTCTATTCATGTCTTTTGCCCACTTTTTAATGGGGCTGTTTGTTTTTTTCCTTTCAGCACATTTGAGTTCCTTGTAGATCTTAGATATTAGGCCTTTGTCAGATATACAGTTGGCAAAAATATATATATATATATTTTCTCATTCTGTGGGCTGTCTCCCCGCTCTTTTGATGGTTTCTTTTGCTTTGCAGAAGCTTTTCAGTTTGATGAAGTCCCACTTGTCTATCTTATCTCTTATGGCATGGGCACTTGGGGTTTGATCAGGAATTGTTGGCACTTCCAATTTTCCTCAGGGTGTCTCCTGCATTTTCTAAGATTCTTATAGTTTTCAGGTTTTATATTTAGGTCTTTGATCCATTTAGAGTTGATTTTTGTGTGTGGTGATAGGTAAGGGCCCTGTTTCAATCTTCTGCATGTGATCAGCCAGTTTTCCCAGCACCATTTACTGAATAGGTTCTCTTCTCCCCAGTGGTTGTTGTTGGAGGCTTTGTCAAAGATGAGTTGGTTAAGAAATTGAGGTTTTGCTTCCTGAATCTCTGTCCTGTTCCATTGGTCTATATGCCTCTTCTTGTACCAATACCAGGCTGTTTTGATGACTGTAGCCTTATAGTAAAGTTTAAAATCTGGAAGTGTGATACCTCCTGCTTTGTTTCCTTTGCTAAGGATTGTTTTGGTTATTTATGGTCATTTATGTTTCCATATGAATTTCTGTATTGTCATTTCCAGGTCTGAGAAGAAAGATGTTGGTAATTTAATGGGTATTGCATTGAATCTGTGGATTGCCTTTGGTAGGATGGACATCTTAACAATGTTGATTATTCCTATCCATGAGCATGGAATATTTTTCCATTTGTTTGTGTCTTCTTGGGTTTCTTTGAGCAATGTTTTGTAGTTCTCATTGTAAAGGTCTTTCACTTCTCTGGTTAGGAAGATGCCAAGGTATTTCATTTTTTGTGTGGCTATTATAGAATGCTGACATCTTAGTAACATTAGGCCTTCTAATTCATGAATGTGGTATGTATCTCTGTTTAGTGAAATCATCATAATTTCTCTCAGGCATATTTTATAGTTTCCAAGGTATAGATATTTCAGCCTATTTGTCCCCCAATATTGCATATTTTTAAATGATATTATAAATGGTATCTTTTAACAAAAATTCCAGTTTCTGATTGTTCATTGCTAGTGTATAGAAATATAACTGAATTTTAAAAATTGTGGTAAAATATATATAACATAAAATGAGCCATTTCAATGATTTCTAAGTTTTCAATTCATTGGCATCAGTTGCATTCACAGTGTTGTGCAATCATTGCCACTGTCTATTTCCAAAATCTTTTTATCATCCCAAACAGAACCTCTCTGTACCCATTAAGAAATAACCTCTCATTCACCCTCTCTCCAGCCTCTGGTAACCTCTGATCTACTTTCTGTCTCTATGAATTTGCCTATTTTAGACATTTCATGTAAAAGGACTCATTCAATAATTCCCCTCTGTGTCTGACATATTTCACTTGGTATAATGTTTTCAAGATTCACCCATGTCATAGCATATATAAGAACTCCATTTCTTTCTTTCTTTTTTCTCTTATTTGTTGAGTTGGCATCTCACTCTGTTGCCCAGGCTGGAGTGCCCTGGCATGCTCACAACAATCATGGCTCATGGCAGCCTTGATCTCTTGGACTAAGGTGATCCTTCTACCCCAGCATCCCAAGTAGCTGGAACTATAGACACATACCATCAGTCCTGGCTAATTTCTTTGTTTTTGTTTTTGAGAGATGAGGTTCTCTTATGTTGCTCAGGCTGGTCTCAAACTCCTAGACTCAAGCAGTGCTCCTGCCTTGGCCTCCCAAAGTACTGGAATTACAGGCATGAGCTACCGCACCCAGCCTTCATTTATTTTTGACAGAATATTTCATTGTATACATATGTCACATTTTGTTTATACATTCATCTGTTGATGGACACGAGTTGTTTCTGCCTTTTGGCTATGGTGAAAATGTTATAATGAACACTAGTGTACAAGTATCTGTTTGAGTCTCTATTTTCAATTATTTTGGGTGGTATATATCTGGGAGTAAAATTGCTGAATTGTGTTGTAATTCCAAGTTATCTTTTTGAGAAACCACAAAACCGTTTTCTTCAGAGGCAGTACCATTTTACATTCCTACCAGCAATGGACAAAAGTTCCCATTTCTTCACATCTTCACCAATACCTGTTCATTTTCAAATTATTATTATTGTCATCTTAGTATAGCCTACAAAGTGACATTTTAATTTTGGTTTGATTTGCATTTTGCTAATGACAAATAATGTTGAATATATTTTAATATGCATATTGATCATTTTTATCTTGGAGAAATATCTATTCAAGTCTTTGCCCATTTTTAAAAAGTGAGTTTTTATCTTTTTGTTGTTGAGTTTAGAAGTTCTTTATATATTCTTATTAGATGTATGATTTGCAAATATTTTCTCCTATTCTGTAGGCTTTCTTCTTGCTTTCTTGAAAAGGTCCTTTAAAACACAACAGTTATCATTTTGATGAAGTCCAGTTTATCTGTATTTTCTTTTGTTGTTGATGTTTTTAATGTCATATCCAAGAATCCATTGTCAAATCCAAGGTCACAAAGATTTACCTGTTTTCCTCTAAGAACCTATATTTAGGTCAGTGATCCATTTTGAGTTAATTTTTTTTTTTTTTTTTTTTTTTTTGAGTTGGAGTCTCACTCTGTCGCCCAGACTGGAGTGCAGTGGCTGCTCCCGGCCACCGCAACCTCGCCTGCTGGGCTCCGGGGATCCTTCCGCCTCAGCCTTCCAAGTAGCTGGAATTACAGGCATGCGCTACCACGCCTAGCTGTTTTTCTGATTTATTGTAGAGATGAGGTCTCGCTGCCCAGGCGGGTCTCGAACCCGCGGGCTCAGGCAATTCACTCACCTCAGCCTCCCAAAGGCGCGGGATTACAGGCTGAGCCACCGAGCCCGGCAGTTGAGTTAATTTTTATATATGATATGAGGTGGGGGGGTCCATATTTATTCCTTTGTGTGTGGGAATATAGTTGTCTCAGCACTATTTGTTCAAGAGATTACTCTTTCTTTTATTGAATGGACTTGGCACCCTCATCCAAAATCAGTTGGCCATAGATATACGAGTTTATTTCTGGACACTTATTTCTATTTTATTGGTTTATATTTCTCTATCCTTATGCCAATGCCTTATGGTTTTGATTACTGTAGCTTTGTAGTAAGTTCTGAATAAGTGAAAAGGTCAAGAGAACATGACATGGCCTGTACTAAACACATGTCTAGGGAAGGCAAGGATTCCCAATAGACTGGTTACAGAGATGGCACAAAGCGGACAGTAGAGCTTGAGTCTTGGTGTTAGACTCGGGTTCAGATCTCAGCTCTACCTCTTAATAGCTTTGTAAATGTAGCACAGTAAGATGAAATCCTTATTGCTTTGTTGGCTATGTAAAATCATATCTGCCACTTGTAAAAACAGAAGAAACAAAGGCGACGCAATTCTAAAGTGCATCAAGTAGAATTACTTAATCTCCTTCAGTCTCGCTTTCCCCATCTGTAAAATGGAATTATACTTTTACTTATACTGAAGGGCCATTGTGAAAATTGAGTGAGATACTGCTTATGCGCCTTTTCAGATGGACTGTGGATTAGCAGAAAGAGACCACACACATCCACTATAGGAGTAGGTAAAGTGGAGTTCATGATTTCACTGACCTGGAGCTTATTGGTGACACAGGAACCATGCTGGCCTCCTTTACAATATATCTCAGTGTGGCTTCCTTTTGCCTCCTTGGTTCCCAATTAGGGCATGCAGCTGCTGGTGATACTCCACACAGATGGGTTTCTGTCAAGTGAAGAAAGTAGCCAGATCCTTACTGTAAAGGTAGCCTTTTGTGCTAAGGATTTACTTTATCATTCCAGGAGAACCTAACACTAACAAAATACATGCTTCTGTTGCCAAAAACTGGGCTCTCCAGGTCCTCCCTTCCTTCCCTCCTTCCTGCCTTCCTGTCAGAGGATGTCTTTTTTTTTGAGACAAGATCTTGCTATGTTGCCCAGACTGGCTTGAACTCCTGGGTTTAAGCAAACCTCCTGTCTCAGCCTCCTAAGTAACTGGTATTACAGACATGTGCCACTGTACCTGGCCTTCTCAAGCCACATACTTTGAGCCAGGGGTGAGGCTGGGGTGGAAGGATGAATCCAGAATTCAGAGATATTTCTGAACAATGGCTTGGGCTTCTGCTTTCTAGTTCCAGAAGTTTGTTTCTTGTTCCTTCACAGAATTCAAATCACTTCCTCATCTTTAAAATGGAGAAAATAATAATAGTACCCCTCTTATAGGGTTGTTTTAAGGATTAGATGAGTTACTATGTGTAAGGCTTAATAAATGTAGAGTGTCTAGGATAGCCTGGCACACAGTAAGTACTACTTGATTGTTAGCTATTGTTATTATTACCTGGTCACTACAGGAGATCTCCACTAATATCAGGCCTTTTCTGTTCAGTTGAATCTGAAAGTTGGGCAGTTCCAGATTCAAGGATAGGTGAGGTTACCCAGGCAGGCCCTGTCCCAAGGTGTTCAGGAGCTCTGGAAAGGGAGTGGGCAGGAAGCAGGTGGGTCAGGACTACATCTGGGGAGGCAGTTCAGGGCTTGAAGACACACAGCCAATACATGAGACCCATTGGGCACCAGTTGGGACCAGTTGGATGAGAGTGACACAGTTTCAGGGCCTTCAGGCCAGGAATAATAAACAGGATCAGATGGGAGCTTAGGGACTGGAGACTGTAGCCAGTGCCTGAAGCATAAGTAACAAGGTTCAGCCCCCAAACCCAGAAGGGACTGAACCTTTAGCCCCCGTGGAGAATTCACAAGCATATCAGGACACTGAAACAGATATTCACTCAGGACTTGTACCTGCCACAGCTGGTGGGAGACCACCACAGAGGGACCCATAGGGACAAGCCCAGCTAACTCCAGTCCCCACTGCTGAGAATCAACAAAGCAGAGACTGGGAGGAACAAAGCAGAGCAGGCCGGGGGCTCACCAGAAGTTCATTTTGAGATAAGAAGGTGACCCAGTCACTGGCTGTACGAGTGTTTTATGGAGTCAGAAGATGTCTGATAAAGAGCACTGTGGGCCAGGCGTGGTGACTTACACCTGTAATCCCAGCACTTTGGGAGGTGGAGGCGAGAGGATTGTCTGAGCCCAGGGGTTCGAGACCAGCCTGGGCAACTTGACGAGATCTCTACTCTACAATACATAAAAAATTAGCTGGGTGTGGTAGAAGGCTGAGACAGAAGGATCAACTGAGCCCAGCAGGTCAAGGCTGCGGTGGCTGTGACCAGCATGCTGCTGCACTGCAACCTGGGTGACAGAGTGAGATTCCGACTCAAAAAAAGAGCATTGTGATGAACCAAGCATCCAGGATCTGCTTCTGCTTCCTCCATCCATTCCCATTCTGCCTGTCCCTGGAGCTGAAGGGGCTGGACTGGGTGACTAAGCACTCCCTAGTTCTGACATTCTGTGAGGACATGTACTATGGCCTCAGAGTGTGCTGTGATTGGAAGGGCTAGGGTGGAGGGATGAGATTAGGACAGGCCTGGACTGGGGCTCCTGGCCATGGCAGTGCCAGGGGTTGCTGGATAGGGGAGTCTGGTGTGGCCACCAAACGCAGGGGACCGGAGGCTGTGCTTTGTTACAGAACTTTTGGAGTAGATGACTTGTCTTTTGATGGATTTATATTAGGACAGGGCCAAAATGACTGGACTGAGTGGAGCAAAAGGGGGCAGTGGTACAGAGTGTCAATGAGGAATAGCCTCAGAGGGCAGTGAGGGGGAGGGGTTCTGTCTATCACGCAGTTGGTATGACTGGGACTCAGGGTGATTAGTGGTGGGAGAGGAGTCAGTTACAGAGCTGAGGTAGGGATTTCTTAGATCCTTTGGTCCACACTGAAGTTTGAAGTCATCAGGCACTGTGGTTTCCTGATAGGGTTCCTGAGAGCTTTCAAGCAAAAGCAAAAAGACCCTGAGGTAGGGACACTGTCATGACTGAAGGTGGAAGGAAGCACCAGCTATGCCCACAATCTGGAGAACAATTATCAAGTAGGGACTTATGGGCATATATTGTCATTTAATGCCTTCACTCCGGAAAATCCTGTGCTTTGGTGATAGGCACATACCATTTGAACCTGAGTCTCAAGTGGGAGATTCTGGCCCACCATGTGCTTGTGTGTGTGTGTGTGTGTGTGTGTGTGTGTGTGTGTGTGTGTACACGCACAGTGGGGGGATGCACACCTTTTCTCCCATCCTGAGCAGTGGGGATGGTCCTGAAGATGCAGCAATTAGGTCTCCAGGTGTGTGTTCACAGTCAGCTTCCCTCTGCAGCCTTGGGCAGGTGTTCGGGTCTTCTGATTGGAAAATGTACAACAAAAACCCTGGGTATTTTTATGTATGTGTGTGTGTGGGGGGGGTTGTGTGCAGAACTCATCAGACTCTAGGAGATAACCTTTCCATGCTGTTGGCCTCGGGAAAGGCAGGTTTCTGCAGGCAGACAATGCTAGAGAACTGAGCCAGCAGATGGGAATCTAGTGTTAGAATGAGGGGCACAGCAGGACTAGATCTCAGAATCTGGAGAGACTTTGGAGTCAGGAAGGGCCAGCACCAAGATAAGAGGCCCAGGATTACCTCTTTGCAAGGTCACATTTCTTGACAAAAGCTTAATCCCAACCTGGCTCTTCCTCCATGGCCCCTAGTCGTTACAGACCAACTAGACAGCATGCCAGGAAAGCCAGAGTGTACAGCAGCAGCCCCTCCCTCTGCAATTGGACATTTTTGGGTGGTATTCCCTCCTCTCCATCACCAAATGTCAAAAAGCAGAGGCGGTGATGGGTTGGGCAGCTCTGGGGGAAGGCTCCTGTGAGTGTGTGCACCAGTAAGAGTATATTTAGGGTATGTGCATGCTGAGTATCTACTGATGAGTTTGTGCACCTTTGCAGAAAAGGGCTTGTGTGCCACCAAGGCTAGTAGCCATGTGGATGTGTGAATGGTGTGTGCTAAGTGGGCGCGGGTGGGGTGGGGAGGGGATGGACTCTGTGCATGAGGAGGGTGGAGCCTGACCAGCTTCCTCCTTCCCTCCCCGCCAGGCAGACCCCAAAGGAGTTGGGAACCCGGACCCCTGCGTCTGCTACGAGGGGCTCTGGGGCAATCCGGGGCCGCATCAATGTTGGATGAGCCCGCGCTGCCTCTGCGTGGCCTCGATACCATCTTCCTCGGTCTCACTTTTAGTGTAACTGGAGAGCCCGGGGACCGGCCGACACTCGCGATCTTCCCGCGGTGGCTGCACCTGCGGGAGGACCGGAGCTGCGGTGGGGAGGCTGGCGTGGGCCCCACGGTGCGTCCTGGGTCGGGGTGGG